>NW_028181468.1:0-56000 GCF_963514085.1 Chelon labrosus
GCAAACTCTGTCAGCATGTCGCTTTATTAGCACGTTTCACTCACATGACCGGAGACTTTTTCTTCTCTCTCGTGGCTTCCCCCATGGCAAAGCTTCCATCCGTAGCTGCTCACGGCCACTTCTGACACCATGTGTTGTCTTGCTCTTGTGGCGAGGTGTGGTCGGGGGAGTTATGGAGGAGTCTATGTATAGTTATACTATCACTGAGAATGGTCACCGACAACGCCACCTGGGGAATTTCGCCCCAGGAAGTAGTTTTAAATCCCAGCCACCTGAAGGACACACGGGTTCGTTTGCTCAAGGCAAGAGACACAGTTCACTTATGAGGGGAAATATATATATACTTTATTACAAAAGGGTCTAAAACACACAGTAAAAATACCTTTCACACAAGGGAAACTAATGGGGGAAAATGGGTGCTGAGGCTTACCGGTGTTGGAACTAGGGGCTGGGGCGGAGACACCCAACTAAAACAATAAACACCCAGACACTCGTGCCAGTCGCCACACATGCACACACAAAGGCAGTGAAACCCAGGACCAAAGGAAGCACAGCACACCAAACGGGGGGGATCCACCACCAGACCACCAACGCCACCACCGGACCTCAGCAACTAAAGAAGAAAACAGGGGAATTAGTGGGGTTGCACTAACACACAAACAAAAGAAAACATCCAAACTCTAACCAAACAGGCAATTGGCAAAACAATATCCATCAATAAACAAAACAAAAATACAAACAGCCAATTGCCAGGTCTAGAAAATAATAATGAAAAACTAGACAATTCCCCTGCGGGAAATCGCGAGAGTGATGCAGTGGCCGCAGCAGTCTGCGATACCATGCTATATTGCTGTGATAGTACGATGCTACGATGCTATGATGATGCTACTATGCCAAGATGCTACTACA
Organism: Chelon labrosus; assembly: GCF_963514085.1. NCBI lineage: Eukaryota > Metazoa > Chordata > Actinopteri > Mugiliformes > Mugilidae > Chelon > Chelon labrosus. The sequence goes on from NW_028181468.1 coordinate 910, forward strand.
GTGCTATGATGCTAAGATACTAAGATGCTATGATACTAAGATGCTACAAAGCTAAGATACTATGTTGCTACGATGCTAAGATGCTACAATGCAATTATACTAAGATGCTATGATGCTTTAATGATCACCTGTTCATATAGTCATAATATAATCCTGGTGAAAATATTTGCGACTTACGTTGCAAATAATTTCATGTTTGACTACAAAAACTAATGGTCAGGTCAAGACAGGTATGAAAGTATTCGCGACTTACGTCGCGAATGTCTTTACTAAGTAGCATGTCTTTACTACCATGAGCAGCAGCTATAACAAAAAGCACAACTCAAATAGTCATTTAAGGCCTGGTTCCTTCTGACTGGATGGGTGTGAGTTTGATGTCACGCAGGGTACAACAAACCAAACAGGATGAGGAGGATGCAGTAGGCCTGGCTGAGAGAGAGAGACACTGAGAAGGGTCGTCCTTTACGCCCTTCTACAAACTGAAGGGCAGGTACAGGCAGCAGACCCCTCCCAGCTCCACCTGAAAGCCAGCATCACATAAGGAAGAGAGTGGGAGGGATCTCACTAGGATCCCCACACAAAGAACGAGCAAATCGTAACAATTGATCGTTAATCATAATAATTTTAACAATAAAACTCATTACTCCTACCTGAGCAATAGTTTAACAGTTTACGGCACAGTCTTACAGTTAGAAAAACAATAATATTAAACTTAACACATCCAGGCTGTAACAAGGAATCAGCGATGAAGTGAAGACCTTCAAATTGTCCTGCGAGTCCAGCTCTTTGTCTCATGTTGGACGTCACTGCAGTCTGTCTGGATCAGCTGGAGGAAAACTATAGGCAGACAAATAGACATGTCAAATAATGTTATGTAACATACTTAATATAACTCTTATGAGTGTTCAACAGCTCATTATTTATTTAATTAAAAACATCATATTATATTAAATTACTCCAATTATATATATACTGTCATTAATGTTGTTGCAAGCCATAAATGTTTCCTACTTTATGTGGTGGAATAATATATTTTTCAGTTTGACACAGTTTAATTTAAAAATATCTTCCCTTTAAATTGTAAAACTTCAACATTATTACTGTGATAAGCACCCGCTAGCAAGGCGGCGAATTAGCCGGCGGCTAACTCCACTAGCCTCCGCGTTAGCTCACGGCTAACTGCCGCGGCTAATTCGTGTTTAACTCCGGCGGGTCCGCGGTTAAATCCCGGTTAGCTAGCGGTTAGCTAGCGGTTAGCTCGAGGCTAACTCCGCGGTTGAGTCCGCGGCGTTAAGGTAGCGGCTAGCTAGCTCCGTTAGCTCCGCTAGCTTGCTAACATACATGAGCTATGCTGGAAGGCTAGTCGTCGGCTAAATCACTGGGCGGCTAGTCGTTAGCGTCTGTTAGCAGTGGCCCCCTACAGTACTGCAGTAATGGTTTGGGGGGTTTTAATGTTTTGGCAGATCATGTTTTCCACTGAGAGCTCTTTTCCCGCCTCTCGTCCCCTCCTGCTGCGTGTGTAAGCTGGTTGGGGTCTGGTTGTCATGGCTACCAGGGTCAACTGACGCTGAAGTCTCCTTCTCTCTCTCACCTCTGCCTGAGTCAGGGGGAAAGTGCAAACTAGGATTTGCCCTCCGAACAAATGCTCATAAATCAAAAACTACAAGTCCTATCGGGAAAACAAACACATCGTGAGCGTCAGCCAAGGGTTTTCTACAATTTAGTGTTGTTCCCACGCGCCTACTGCGAAAATTGTGGCCGTAGTCGTTTTAGAAAAAAAGTATGCGACGTGAAAAATCGTCGAAAAATCGCTCTCGCTTTCCACATACACACACATGGGGAAAAATTCGAAAACTGGTCGGCGCACTCCTCGCTCGGAGGAGCCTGCAGCCCAAACCGTACGTCCCACACACATAAAACCCACACCATCTGAAAGCCAACAAAAATCCCTACGTTTTTACGTATTTTTTATCTCTGTACCTCAAAATCTGTGGCCACCACGTGAGATTGAACCTTTTTTTTTCAGAATATCACCGAAACTCTGAAGTTAGAGTGTCGGTCAGAGTGGGCCCATAGAGCCCCATTATAAACGCTGATTTTTAATTTTTTTCCCCAAATTTCACCAAAACGTAAACAGCGACCCTGACCAAACCGTAAAAGGTATCGAAACCCCGTTTTCAGGAAGAGAAAGCTACACTTCCCGTGCCTCGTACAAACTTCCAAGCAAGTTTCTACTACAAAGCATGGCCGAGTAATCACTCGACAAAGCCAAGCTGTAAATTTTGGAATGTTGCAGCTTTTTTCGGGCTTCTCCATTCATTTCAATGGGAAATTTATCGCAGTTTTTTCAAAAATCTTGTTTGAAAGAACTGTATAGAAGCACACCGAGTCCGATCGAGACGCACGTTTTGATGTATTTTGTGTCTGTGTGCGACGAACGGTATTTGAGTTGAAAAGTTTCGAAAATCCGTAGGAAAAAGTTTAATAATAACTAGACAATTCCCCTGCGGGAAATCGCGAGAGTGATGCAGTGGCCGCAGCAGTCTGCGATACCATGCTATATTGCTGTGATAGTACGATGCTACGATGCTACGATGATGCTACTATGCCAAGATGCTACAATGCTGAATGAATGAATTAATTTATTGATCATTGAGAGATAATCACGAGCACGAACGGGGGGACGAGCTTGAGAGCAGGGTCGGTGGGAAGGCTCCTCTCCGGCCGGGGGGGACGTCTAATGAAACATTAAGACCAAACACATACAGAACTCAGCAGTTAAGGAGAAAACAATAGATGTAACATTTCTAGAGCCATTTTCACGCAGACAGATGTCATTGTGGCACAGAAGCTTATCTACTGTGTAAATACCTCCAGGGGGGAAGGGGTGGACCTCAGCTCCTCCAGGTCGAGCCTCCTCCAGCGCTGCTTCACCGCCATGGAACGTCTGGACTTCCTAGGCATCCTGCTGACAAAAAATAGACAGAAAAAAAAAACAAGACAAAATACTTTTCAAAGCTTAACAGGCTATCAAACCTATCAAACTAACCTAAACCCTAACCTTTACCTAAACTCTAACTACCTAATGTAAAATAATCTAATCTAAGACAAATTAATGTAATATGTTATACTTAAATTAAATCTGTGTAGATGAAGGTGTGGTGAATGTATGTGTGTGGGTGAGGTGGCGATACTGCTCTGCGATGGTTGAGGGCGATGAATCGACGATGATCACTCTCAGCTGTCGAAGCACAGGAACCCTTTAATCCTATCAAAGACAATGCAAAAAAATTTAAATGTCTTTCAAATGTTATAAGTAAATGTAAGCAACAAACTAATAACAAAGCAGACACATGTTAAACATCTGTAGTTGTCATAAAGTGTGTGTTTTCCTTATACTAAGATGCTATGATGCTAAGATACTACAATGCTAAGATGCTTTAATGATGCTACAATGCTATGATGCTAAGATGCTTTAATGATGCTACCATGATGCTACCATGCTATGATGCTTTAATGATCACCTGTTCATATAGTCATAATATAATCCTGGTGAAAATATTTGCGACTTACGTTGCAAATAATTTCATGTTTGACTACAAAAAGTAATGGTCAGGTCAAGACAGGTATGAAAGTATTCGCGACTTACGTCGCGAATGTCTTTACTAAGTAGCATGTCTTTACTACCATGAGCAGCAGCTATAACAAAAAGCACAACTCAAATAGTCATTTAAGGCCTGGTTCCTTCTGACTGGATGGGTGTGAGTTTGATGTCATGCAGGGTACAACAAACCAAACAGGATGAGGAGGATGCAGTAGGCCTGGCTGAGAGAGAGAGACACTGAGAAGGGTCGTCCTTTATGCTTCGCCTTCTACAAACTGAAGGGCAGGTACAGGCAGCAGAGCCCTCCCAGCTCCACCTGAAAGCCAGCATCAAATAAGGAAGAGAGTGGGAGGGATCTCACTAGGATCCCCAGACAAAGAACGAGCAAATCGTAACAATTGATCGTTAATCATAATAATTTTAACAATAAAACTCATTACTCCTACCTGAGCAATAGTTTAACAGTTTACGGCACAGTCTTACAGTTAGAAAAACAATATTAAACTTAACACATCCAGGCTGTAACAAGGAATCAGCGATGAAGTGAAGACCTTCAAATTGTCCTGCGAGCCCAGCTCTTCGTCTCATATTGGACGTCACTGCAGTCTGTCTGGATCAGCTGGAGGAAAACTATACGCAGACAAATAGACATGTCAAATAATGTTATGTAACATACTTAATATAACTCTTATGAGTGTTCAACAGCTCATTATTTATTTAATTAAAAACATCATATTATATTAAATTACTCCAATTACATATATATACTGTCATTAATGTTGTTGCAAGCCATAAATGTTTCCTACTTTGTGTGGTGGAATAATATATTTTTCAGTTTGACACAGTTTAATTTAAAAATATCTTCCCTATAAATTGTAAAACTTCAACATTATTACTGTGATAAGCACCCGCTAGCAAGGCGGCGAATTAGCCGGCGGCTAACCCCACTAGCCTCCGCGTTAGCTCACGGCTAACTGCCGCGGCTAATTCGTGTTTAACTCCCGCGGGTCCGCGGTTAAATCCCGGTTAGCTAGCGGTTAGCTAGCGGTTAGCTCGAGGCTAACTCCGCGGTTGAGTCCGCGGCGTTAAGGTAGCGGCTAGCTAGCTCCGTTAGCTCCGCTAGCTTGCTAACATACATGCGCTATGCTGGAAGGCTAGTCGTCGGCTAAATCACTGGGCGGCTAGTCGTTTTAATGTTTTGGCAGATCATGTTTTCCACTGAGAGCTCTTTTCCCGCCTCTCGTCCCCTGCAGCTGCGTGTGTGAACGTGTGTAAGCTGGTTGGGGTCTGGTTGTCATGGCTACCAGGGTCAACTGCTCCTGTTAGAATGTCAGTTGGAAGACGGGGAGAGAGAGAGAAAATGCTGAAATATCGCCTCGAACAGGAAGGACTTGTGGCCAAACCGTATTTCCAAACATTGAACCGACTTAACTTTGGGCATCTTGAGGCTTTCCTGAACGTCTAGATATGTAATTTGTGGGTAAAATGAAGAAATGTGACCTGTTTCAAGCGATTCAAAGAAAGGTTACGTCTGCTTTCCTCCAGAAATTTCCCTGCCTTTTTAACATGGCAGTCTATGGAGCTGTGGATGGGTGTTGCTGGCGCATCTTTGTGTCTGACGCCAAAACTATAAGACTTACAGCTTTAGCAGACGAATTTGAGTGAGAAGACACATTTTCCTACGTTTCTATGTATAAATTATGTCTGTCGTGTGAAATTTGTGGCCACGGGAGCAGTTTCTGTGCAGTTTTTTGACTAACTTTCTTCTCCCCTCCTCACTCTAGCTGATGATGTCATCCACTCTAGCACAAACATTCCGCGCAATACACACCCATTATAAACCCTGAAATTTGAGTAAAAACCTACACAACTCTGAGGCTTCATAGTTTAAAAACGGTAAAAGTTGCCGACAAGTGAAGTGAATCTCTGAAGAGAAGGCAAGAGTACCTACGTTTTAAAGTTGAAATGAAGTCTCTCGGTTAAAGTATGCCAGAGCAGTTCATTGTAGAAAATGTCTGTTGAAATTGTTTTTTTTTCGGGCTTCTCCATTCATTTCAATTGGGAAATTTGTCGCAGTTTTTTCGCGACGTAGTCGCGAAAAAATCTTGTTTGAAAGAACTGTATAGAAGCACACCGAGTCCGATCGAGACGCACGTTTTGATGTATTTTGTGTCTGTGTGCGACGAACGGTATTTGAGTTGAAAGGTTTCGAAAATGCGTAGGAAAAAGTTTAATAATAACTAGACAATTCCCCTGCGGGAAATCGCGAGAGTGATGCAGTGGCCGCAGCAGTCTGCGATACCATGCTATATTGCTGCGACAGTACGATGCTACGATGCTATGATGATGCTACTATGCCAAGATGCTACTACAATGCTATGATGCTAAGATACTAAGATACTATGATACTAAGATGCTACAAAGCTAAGATACTATGTTGCTACGATGCTTAGATGCTACAATGCAATTATACTAAGATGCTATGATGCTTTAATGATCACCTGTTCATATAGTCATAATATAATCCTGGTGAAAATATTTGCGACTTACGTTGCAAATAATTTCATGTTTGACTACAAAAAGTAATGGTCACGTCAAGACAGGTATGAAAGTATTCGCGACTTACGTCGCGAATGTCTTTACTAAGTAGCATGTCTTTACTACCATGAGCAGCAGCTATAACAAAAAGCACAACTCAAATAGTCATTTAAGGCCTGGTTCCTACTGAGTGGATGGGTGTGAGTTTGATGTCATGCAGGGTACAACAAACCAAACAGGATGAGGAGGATGCAGTAGGCCTGGCTGAGAGAGAGAGACACTGAGAAGGGTCGTCCTTTATGCTTCGCCTTCTACAAACTGAAGGGCAGGTACAGGCAGCAGAGCCCTCCCAGCTCCACCTGAAAGCCAGCATCAAATAAGGAAGAGAGTGGGAGGGATCTCACTAGGATCCCCAGACAAAGAAACGAGCAAATCGTAACAATTGATCGTTAATCATAATAATTTTAACAATAAAACTCATTACTCCTACCTGAGCAATAGTTTAACAGTTTACGGCACAGTCTTACAGTTAGAAAAACAATAATATTAAACTTAACACATCCAGGCTGTAACAAGGAACCAGCGATGAAGTGAAGACCTTCAAATTGTCCTGCGAGTCCAGCTCTTTGTCTCATGTTGGACGTCACTGCAGTCTGTCTGGATCAGCTGGAGGAAAACTATAGGCAGACAAATAGACATGTCAAATAATGTTATGTAACATACTTAATATAACTCTTATGAGTGTTCAACAGCTCATTATTTATTTAATTAAAAACATCATATTATATTAAATTACTCCAATTATATATATATACTGTCATTAATGTTGTTGCAAGCCATAAATGTTTCCTACTTTATGTGGTGGAATAATATATTTTTCAGTTTGACACAGTTTCATTTAAAAATATCTTCCCTTTAAATTGTAAAACTTCAACATTATTACTGTGATAAGCTCCCGCTAGCAACGGGGCGAATTAGCCGGCGGCTAACCCCACTAGCCTCCGCGTTAGCTCACGGCTAACTGCCGCGGCTAATTCGTGTTTAACTCCCGCGGGTCCGCGGTTAAATCCCGGTTAGCTAGCGGTTAGTTAGCGGTTAGCTCGAGGCTAACTCCGCGGTTGAGTCCGCGGCGTTAAGGTAGCGGCTAGCTAGCTCCGTTAGCTCCGCTAGCTTGCTAACATACATGAGCTATGCTGGAAGGCTAGTCGTCGGCTAAATCACTGGGCGGCTAGTCGTTAGCGTCTGTTAGCAGTTTAGCTATTCACTGACCTAATAAGATGAAGGAAACGGGTCAGGGATGTTGTGTCAGGAGTTTCAGCAAAGCAGCCAGATATAATTTGTGTTTAAAATAAAGGAAAAGGTCATAATGTCAGGTTCTGGCCCCCTACAGTACTGCAGTAATGGTTTGGGGGGTTTTAATGTTTTGGCAGATCATGTTTTCCACTGAGAGCTCTTTTCCCGCCTCTCGTCCCCAGCAGCTGCGTGTGTGAACGTGTGTAAGCTGGTTGGGGTCTGGTTGTCATGGCTACCAGGGTCAACTGCTCCTGTTCGAATGTCAGTTGGAAGACGGGGAGAGAGAGAGAAAATGCTGAAAAATCGCCTCGAACAGGAAGGACTTGTGGCCAAACCGTATTTCCAATCATTGAACCGACTTAACTTTGGGCATCTTGAGGCTTTCCTGAACGTCTACATATGCAGTTTGTGGGTAAAATGAAGAAATGTGACCTATTAAAGCGATTCAAAGAAAGGTTACGTCTGCTTTCCTCCAGAAATTTCCCTGCCTTTTTAACATGGCAGTCTATGGAGCTGTGGGTGGGTGTTGCTGGCGCATCTTTGTGTCTGACGCCAAAACTATAAGACTTACAGCTTTAGCAGACGAATTTGAGTGAGAAGACACATTTTCCTACGTTTCTATGTATAAATTATGTCTGTCGTGTGAAATTTGTGGCCACGGGAGCAGTTTCTGTGCAGTTTTTTGACTAACTTTCTTCTCCCCTCCTCACTCTAGCTGATGATGTCATCCACTCTAGCACAAACATTCCGCGCAATACACACCCATTATAAACCCTGAAATTTGAGTAAAAACCTACACAAATCTGAGGCTTCATAGTTTAAAAACGGTAAAAGTTGTCGACAAGTGAAGTGAATCTCTGAAGAGAAGGCAAGAGTACCTACGTTTTAAAGTTTAAATGAAGTCTCTCGGTTAAAGTATGCCAGAGCAGTTCATTGTTGAAAATGTCTGTTGAATTTTTTTTTTTTCGGGCTTCTCCATTCATTTCAATTGGGAAATTTGTCGCAGTTTTTTCGCGACTACGTCGCGAAAAAATCTTGTTTGAAAGAACTGTATAGAAGCACACCGAGTCCGATCGAGACGCACGTTTTGACGTATTTTGTGTCTGTGTGCGACGAACGGTATTTGAGTTGAAAGGTTTCGAAAATCGGCCGTAGGAAAAAGTTTAATAATAATAATAAGAAGAAAAACGTAGTGAAGAACAATAGTTTGCAGTGCTTCGCACTGCAAACTATTGACCCCCATAGCTTTGCTATGAGAGGGGTCAATAGTTTGCATTGCAGGCACTGCATCACTAACTAGACAATTCCCCTGCGGGAAATCGCGAGAGTGATGCAGTGGCCGCAGCAGTCTGCGATACCATGCTATATTGCTGTGATAGTACGATGCTACGATGCTACGATGATGCTACTATGCCAAGACGCTACAATGCTGAATGAATGAATTAATTTATTGATCATTGAGAGATACTCACGAGCACGAACGGGGGGACGAGCTTGAGAGCAGGGTCGGTGGGAAGGCTCCTCTCCGGCCGGGGGGGACGTCTGATGAAACATTAAGACCAAACACATACAGAACTCAGCAGTTAAGGAGAAAACAATAGATGTAACATTTCTAGAGCCATTTTCACGCAGACAGATGTCACTGTGGCACAGAAGCTTATCTACTGTATAAATACCTCCAGGGGGGAAGGGGTGGACCTCAGCTCCTCCAGGTGGAGCCTCCTCCAGCGCTGCTTCACCGCCATGGAACGTCTGGACTTCCTAGGCATCCTGCTGACAAAAAATAGACAGAAAAAAAAAACAAGACAAAATACTTTTCAAAGCTTAACAGGCTATCAAACCTATCAAACTAACCTAAACCCTAACCTTTACCTAAACTCTAACTACCTAATGTAAAATAATCTAATCTAAGACAAATTAATGTAATATGTTATACTTAAATTAAATCTGTGTAGATGAAGGTGTGGTGAATGTATGTGTGTGGGTGAGGTGGCGATACTGCTCTGCGATGGTTGAGGGCGATGAATCAACGATGATCACTCTCAGCTGTCGAAGCACAGGAACCCTTTAATCCTATCAAAGACAATGCAAAAAAATTGAAATGTCTTTCAAATGTTATAAGTAAATGTAAGCAACAAGCTAATAACAAAGCAGACACATGTTAAACATCTGTAGTTGTCATAAAGTGTGTGTTTTCCTTATACTAAGATGCTATGATGCTAAGATACTACAATGCTAAGATGCTTTAATGATGCTACAATGCTATGATGCTAAGATGCTTTAATGATGCTACCATGATGCTACCATGCTATGATGCTTTAATGATCACCTGTTCATATAGTCATAATATAATCCATGTTTGACTACAAAAAGTAATGGTCAGGTCAAGACAGGTATGAAAGTATTCGCGACTTACGTCGCGAATGTCTTTACTAAGTAGCATGTCTTTACTACCATGAGCAGCAGCTATAACAAAAAGCACAACTCAAATAGGCATTTAAGGCCTGGTTCCTTCTGACTGGATGGGTGTGAGTTTGATGTCATGCAGGGTACAACAAACCAAACAGGATGAGGAGGATGCAGTAGGCCTGGCTGAGAGAGAGAGACACTGAGAAGGGTCGTCCTTTACGCCCTTCTACAAACTGAAGGGCAGGTACAGGCAGCAGAGCCCTCCCAGCTCCACCTGAAAGCTAGCATCAAATAAGGAAGAGAGTGGGAGGGATCGTCACACCCCCACCAGGATTATATTATGACTATATGAACAGGTGAATTATTATGATTAACGATCAATTATTACAATTTGCTCGTTAATCATAATAATTTTAACAATAAAACTCATTACTCCTACCTGAGCAATAGTTTAACAGTTTACGGCACAGTCTTACAGTTAGATAAACAATAATATTAAACTTAACACATCCAGGCTGTAACAAGGAATCAGCGATGAAGTGAAGACCTTCAAATTGTCCTGCGAGTCCAGCTCTTTGTCTCATGTTGGACGTCACTGCAGTCTGTCTGGATCAGCTGGAGGAAAACTATAGGCAGACAAACAGACATGTCAAATAATGTTATGTAACATACTTAATATAACTCTTATGAGTGTTCAACAGCTCATTATTTATTTAATTAAAAACATCATATTATATTAAATTACTCCAATTATATATATATATATACTGTCATTAATGTTGTTGCAAGCCATAAATGTTTCCTACTTTATGTGGTGGAATAATATATTTTTCAGTTTGACACAGTTTCATTTAAAAATATCTTCCCTTTAAATTGTAAAACTTCAACATTATTACTGTGATAAGCACCCGCTAGCAAGGCGGCGAATTAGCCGGCGGCTAACCCCACTAGCCTCCGCGTTAGCTCACGGCGAACTGCCGCGGCTAATTCGTGTTTAACTCCCGCGGGTCCGCGGTTAAATCCCGGTTAGCTAGCGGTTAGTTAGCGGTTAGCTCGAGGCTAACTCCGCGGTTGAGTCCGCGGCGTTAAGCTAGCGGCTAGCTAGCTCCGTTAGCTCCGCTAGCTTGCTAACATACATGAGCTATGCTGGAAGGCTAGTCGTCGGCTAAATCACTGGGCGGCTAGTCGTTAGCGTCTGTTACCAGTTTAGCTATTCACTGACCTAATAAGATGAAGGAAACGGGTCAGGGATGTTGTGTCAGGAGTTTCAGCAAAGCAGCCAGATATAATTTGTGTTTAAAATAAAGGAAAAGGTCATAATGTCAGGTTCTGGCCCCCTACAGTACTGCAGTAATGGTTTGGGGGGTTTTAATGTTTTGGCAGATCATGTTTTCCACTGAGAGCTCTTTTCCCGCCTCTCGTCCCCAGCAGCTGCGTGTGTGAACGTGTGTAAGCTGGTTGGGGTCTGGTTGTCATGGCTACCAGGGTCAACTGCTCCTGTTAGAATGTCAGTTGGAAGACGGGGAAAGAGAGAGAAAATGCTGAAAAATCGCCTCGAACAGGAAGGACTTGTGGCCAAACCGTATTTCCAATCATTGAACCGACTTAACTTTGGGCATCTTGAGGCTTTCCTGAACGTCTAGATGTGTAATTTGTAGGTAAAATGAAGAAATGTGACCTATTCAAAGCGATTCAAAGAAAGGTTACGTCTGCTTTCCTCCAGAAATTTCCCTGCCTTTTTAACATGGCAGTCTATGGAGCTGTGGGTGGGTGTTGCTGGCGCATCTTTGTGTCTGACGCCAAAACTATAAGACTTACAGCTTTAGCAGACGAATTTGAGTGAGAAGACACATTTTCCTACGTTTCTATGTATAAATTATGTCTGTCGTGTGAAATTTGTGGCCACGGGAGCAGTTTCTGTGCAGTTTTTTGACTAACTTTCTTCTCCCCTCCTCACTCTAGCTGATGATGTCATCCACTCTAGCACAAACATTCCGCGCAATACACACCCATTATAAACCCTGAAATTTGAGTAAAAACCTACACAACTCTGAGGCTTCATAGTTTAAAAACGGTAAAAGTTGTCGACAAGTGAAGTGAATCTCTGAAGAGAAGGCAAGAGTACCTACGTTTTAAAGTTTAAATGAAGTCTCTCGGTTAAAGTATGCCAGAGCAGTTCATTGTTGAAAATGTCTGTTGAATTTTTTTTTTTTTCGGGCTTCTCCATTCATTTCAATAGGGAAATTTGTCGCAGTTTTTTCGCGACTACGTCGCGAAAAAATCTTGTTTGAAAGAACTGTATAGAAGCACACCGAGTCCGATCGAGACGCACGTTTTGATGTATTTTGTGTCTGTGTGCGACGAACGGTATTTGAGTTGAAAGGTTTCGAAAATGCGTAGGAAAAAGTTTAATAATAATAATAATAACTAGACAATTCCCCTGCGGGAAATCGCGAGAGTGATGCAGTGGCCGCAGCAGTCTGCGATACCATGCTATATTGCTGCAACAGTACGATGCTATGATGATGCTACTATGCCGAGATGCTACTACAATGCTATGATGCTAAGATACTAAGATGCTATGATACTGAGATGCTACAAAGCTAAGATACTATGTTGCATGTCTTTACTACCATGAGCAGCAGCTATAACAAAAAGCACAACTCAAATAGTCATTTAAGGCCTGGTTCCTTCTGACTGGAGGGGTGTGAGTTTGATGTCATGCAGGGTACAACAAACCAAACAGGATGAGGAGGATGCAGTAGGCCTGGCTGAGAGAGAGAGACACTGAGAAATGGTCGTCCTTTACGCCCTTCTACAAACTGAAGGGCAGGTACAGGCAGCAGACCCCTCCCAGCTCCACCTGAAAGCCAGCATCAAATAAGGAAGAGAGTGGGAGGGATCTCACTAGGATCCCCAGACAAAGAACGAGCAAATCGTAACAATTGATCGTTAATCATAATAATTTTAACAATAAAACTCATTACTCCTACCTGAGCAATAGTTTAACAGTTTACGGCACAGTCTTACAGTTAGATAAACAATAATATTAAACTTAACACATCCAGGCTGTAACAAGGAATCAGCGATGAAGTGAAGACCTTCAAATTGTCCTGCGAGTCCAGCTCTTTGTCTCATGTTGGACGTCACTGCAGTCTGTCTGGATCAGCTGGAGGAAAACTATAGGCAGACAAACAGACATGTCAAATAATGTTATGTAACATACTTAATATAACTCTTATGAGTGTTCAACAGCTCATTATTTATTTAATTAAAAACATCATATTATATTAAATTACTCCAATTATATATATACTGTCATTAATGTTGTTGCAAGCCATAAATGTTTCCTACTTTATGTGGTGGAATAATATATTTTTCAGTTTGACACAGTTTAATTTAAAAATATCTTCCCTTTAAATTGTAAAACTTCAACATTATTACTGTGATAAGCACCCGCTAGCAAGGCGGCGAATTAGCCGGCGGCTAACCCCACTAGCCTCCGCGTTAGCTCACGGCGAACTGCCGCGGCTAATTCGTGTTTAACTCCCGCGGGTCCGCGGTTAAATCCCGGTTAGCTAGCGGTTAGTTAGCGGTTAGCTCGAGGCTAACTCCGCGGTTGAGTCCGCGGCGTTAAGGTAGCGGCTAGCTAGCTCCGTTAGCTCCGCTAGCTTGCTAACATACATGAGCTATGCTGGAAGGCTAGTCGTCGGCTAAATCACTGGGCGGCTAGTCGTTAGCGTCTGTTAGCAGTTTAGCTATTCACTGACCTAATAAGATGAAGGAAACGGGTCAGGGATGTTGTGTCAGGAGTTTCAGCAAAGCAGCCAGATATAATTTGTGTTTAAAATAAAGGAAAAGGTCATAATGTCAGGTTCTGGCCCCCTACAGTACTGCAGTAATGGTTTGGGGGGTTTTAATGTTTTGGCAGATCATGTTTTCCACTGAGAGCTCTTTTCCCGCCTCTCGTCCCCAGCAGCTGCGTGTGTGAACGTGTGTAAGCTGGTTGGGGTCTGGTTGTCATGGCTACCAGGGTCAACTGCTCCTGTTCGAATGTCAGTTGGAAGACGGGGAAAGAGAGAGAAAATGCTGAAAAATCGCCTCGAACAGGAAGGACTTGTGGCCAAACCGTATTTCCAATCATTGAACCGACTTAACTTTGGGCATCTTGAGGCTTTCCTGAACGTCTACATATGCAGTTTGTGGGTAAAATGAAGAAATGTGACCTATTAAAGCGATTCAAAGAAAGGTTACGTCTGCTTTCCTCCAGAAATTTCCCTGCCTTTTTAACATGGCAGTCTATGGAGCTGTGGGTGGGTGTTGCTGGCGCATCTTTGTGTCTGACGCCAAAACTATAAGACTTACAGCTTTAGCAGACGAATTTGAGTGAGAAGACACATTTTCCTACGTTTCTATGTATAAATTATGTCTGTCGTGTGAAATTTGTGGCCACGGGAGCAGTTTCTGTGCAGTTTTTTGACTAACTTTCTTCTCCCCTCCTCACTCTAGCTGATGATGTCATCCACTCTAGCACAAACATTCCGCGCAATACACACCCATTATAAACCCTGAAATTTGAGTAAAAACCTACACAACTCTGAGGCTTCATAGTTTAAAAACGGTAAAAGTTGTCGACAAGTGAAGTGAATCTCTGAAGAGAAGGCAAGAGTACCTACGTTTTAAAGTTTAAATGAAGTCTCTCGGTTAAAGTATGCCAGAGCAGTTCATTGTTGAAAATGTCTGTTGAATTTTTTTTTTTTTCGGGCTTCTCCATTCATTTCAATTGGGAAATTTGTCGCAGTTTTTTCGCGACTACGTCGCGAAAAAATCTTGTTTGAAAGAACTGTATAGAAGCACACCGAGTCCGATCGAGACGCACGTTTTGATGTATTTTGACCTGTGTGCGACGAACGGTATTTGAGTTGAAAAGTTTCGAAAATGCGTAGGAAAAAGTTTAATAATAATAATAATAAAAAGAAAAAACGTAGTGAAGAACAATAGTTTGCAGTGCTTCGCACTGCAAACTATTGGCCCCCATAGCTTTGCTATGAGGGGGTCAATAGTTTGCATTGCGTAGCACTGCATCACTAATAAGAAGAAAAACGTAGTGAAGAACAATAGTTTGCAGTGCTTCGCACTGCAAACTATTGACCCCCATAGCTTTGCTATGAGGGGGGTCAATAGTTTGCATTGCGTAGCACTGCATCACTAATAAGAAGAAAAACGTAGTGAAGAACAATAGTTTGCAGTGCTTCGCACTGCAAACTATTGACTCCCATAGCTTTGCTATGAGGGTCAATAGTTTGCATTGCGTAGCACTGCATCACTAATAATAAGAAGAAAAACGTAGTGAAGAACAATAGTTTGCAGTGCTTCGCACTGCAAACTATTGACTCCCATAGCTTTGCTATGAGGGTCAATAGTTTGCATTGCGTAGCACTGCATCACTAATAATAATAAGAAGAAAAACGTAGTGAAGAACAATAGTTTGCAGTGCTTCGCACTGCAAACTATTGACCCCCATAGCTTTGCTATGAGGGGGGTCAATAGTTTGCATTGCGTAGCACTGCATCACTAACTAGACAATTCCCCTGCGGGAAATCGCGAGAGTGATGCAGTGGCCGCAGCAGTCTGCGATACCATGCTATATTGCTGCGACAGTACGATGCTACGATGCTATGATGATGCTACTATGCCAAGATGCTACAATGCTATGATGCTAAGATACTAAGATGCTATGATACTAAGATGCTACAAAGCTAAGATACTATGTTGCTACGATGCTAAGATGCTACAATGCAATTATACTAAGATGCTATGATGCTTTAATGATCACCTGTTCATATAGTCATAATATAATCCTGGTGAAAATATTTGCGACTAACGTTGCAAATAATTTCATGTTTGACTCCAAAAAGTAATGGTCAGGTCAAGACAGGTATGAAAGTATTCGCGACTTACGTCGCGAATGTCTTTACTAAGTAGCATGTCTTTACTACCATGAGCAGCAGCTATAACAAAAAGCACAACTCAAATAGTCATTTAAGGCCTGGTTCCTTCTGACTGGATGGGTGTGAGTTTGATGTCATGCAGGGTACAACAAACCAAACAGGATGAGGAGGATGCAGTAGGCCTGGCTGAGAGAGAGAGACACTGAGAAGGGTCGTCCTTTATGCTTCGCCTTCTACAAACTGAAGGGCAGGTACAGGCAGCAGACCCCTCCCAGCTCCACCTGAAAGCCAGCATCAAATAAGGAAGAGAGTGGGAGGGATCTCACTAGGATCCCCAGACAAAGAACGAGCAAATCGTAACAATTGATCGTTAATCATAATAATTTTAACAATAAAACTCATTACTCCTACCTGAGCAATAGTTTAACAGTTTACGGCACAGTCTTACAGTTAGAAAAACAATAATATTAAACTTAACACATCCAGGCTGTAACAAGGAATCAGCGATGAAGTGAAGACCTTCAAATTGTCCTGCGAGTCCAGCTCTTTGTCTCATGTTGGACGTCACTGCAGTCTGTCTGGATCAGCTGGAGGAAAACTATAGGCAGACAAATAGACATGTCAAATAATGTTATGTAACATACTTAATATAACTCTTATGAGTGTTCAACAGCTCATTATTTATTTCATTAAAAACATCATATTATATTAAATTACTCCAATTATATATATATATACTGTCATTAATGTTGTTGCAAGCCATAAATGTTTCCTACTTTATGTGGTGGAATAATATATTTTTCAGTTTGACACAGTTTAATTTAAAAATATCTTCCCTTTAAATTGTAAAACTTCAACATTATTACTGTGATAAGCACCCGCTAGCAAGGCGGCGAATTAGCCGGCGGCTAACCCCACTAGCCTCCGCGTTAGCTCACGGCGAACTGCCGCGGCTAATTCGTGTTTAACTCCCGCGGGTCCGCGGTTAAATCCCGGTTAGCTAGCGGTTAGCTCGAGGCTAACTCCGCGGTTGAGTCCGCGGCGTTAAGGTAGCGGCTAGCTAGCTCCGTTAGCTCCGCTAGCTTGCTAACATACATGAGCTATGCTGGAAGGCTAGTCGTCGGCTAAATCACTGGGCGGCTAGTCGTTTTAATGTTTTGGCAGATCATGTTTTCCACTGAGAGCTCTTTTCCCGCCTCTCGTCCCCTGCAGCTGCGTGTGTGAACGTGTGTAAGCTGGTTGGGGTCTGGTTGTCATGGCTACCAGGGTCAACTGCTCCTGTTCGAATGTCAGTTGGAAGACGGGGAGAGAGAGAGAAAATGCTGAAAAATCGCCTCGAACAGGAAGGACTTGTGGCCAAACCGTATTTCCAATCATTGAACCGACTTAACTTTGGGCATCTTGAGGCTTTCCTGAACGTCTAGATGTGTAATTTGTGGGTAAAATGAAGAAATGTGACCTATTTAAAGCGATTCAAAGAAAGGTTACGTCTGCTTTCCTCCAGAAATTTCCCTGCCTTTTTAACATGGCAGTCTATGGAGCTGTGGGTGGGTGTTGCTTGCGCATCTTTGTGTCTGACGCCAAAACTATAAGACTTACAGCTTTAGCAGACGAATTTGAGTGAGAAGACACATTTTCCTACGTTTCTATGTATAAATTATGTGTGTCGTGTGAAATTTGTGGCCACGGGAGCAGTTTCTGTGCAGTTTTTTGACTAACTTTCTTCTCCCCTCCTCACTCTAGCTGATGATGTCATCCACTCTAGCACAAACATTCCGCGCAATACACACCCATTATAAACCCTGAAATTTGAGTAAAAACCTACACAACTCTGAGGCTTCATAGTTTAAAAACGGTAAAAGTTGTCGATAAGTAAAGTGAATCTCTGAAGAGAAGGCAAGAGTACCTACGTTTTAAAGTTCAAATGAAGTCTCTCGGTTAAAGTATGCCAGAGCAGTTCATTGTTGAAAATGTCTGTTGAATTTTTTTTTTTTTCGGGCTTCTCCATTCATTTCAATTGGGAAATTTGTCGCAGTTTTTTCGCGACTACGTCGCGAAAAAATCTTGTTTGAAAGAACTGTATAGAAGCACACCGAGTCCGATCGAGACGCACGTTTTGATGTATTTTGACCTGTGTGCGACGGACGGTATTTGAGTTGAAAAGTTTCGAAAATCCGTAGGAAAAAGTTTAATAATAAGAAGAAAAAACGTAGTGAAGAACAATAGTTTGCAGTGCTTCGCACTGCAAACTATTGACTCCCATAGCTTTGCTATGAGGGTCAATAGTTTGCATTGCGTAGCTCTGCATCACTAACTAGAAAATTCCCGCAGGAAATTTTGAGAGTGACTCGAGGGCTGCTGCCGGGGTTATTAAAAAAAGAAAAGGAAAAAGATGTTAGCATTACCATTACTAATGTTGGCATTACCATTTGCCACGCTAACGCGCGGCGCTGACGCACTAAACTAGGCTAAGGCTAGAGATTAGCACAGTCACGCACACACACAATACGTGGATATCTTGTTACGTCACTGTATAATACCGGCGCCATCTTTAGGACCGCCCAGGGACCGCCAGTGACAGGAAGTAAACAGAAAATGCCTTCTATCTGCTGTGCTGTGGGCTGTGATAACAGCAAGTCAAAAAAAAAACGGGACATACGTTTTATAACATTCCTAAAAACGCTGAAAGAAGACATAAGTGGTTAGCCAGGATAAAAACCCACCTCTACTCCCTGGCATTTTTTTTTCTTTAACCCTGTACTTCTGCTTATTCTCTGTATGTATGTGTTGCTTAGCTTAGGCTGTGTTTAGTCGTTCACTGTACAGCACTTTGGTCAGCTTATGCTGTTTGTAAAAGTGCTTTCTAAATTAAATTTACTTTACTATGTTTTCGCTAACAAATTTAAGGTCAGTTAAAAAAACGAGATGCCATTATTATCCTAGCATTGACCTAGGAGGCTACCAGCTCTGTAGCACTCAGTAGCACCACCACCTAGCAAGTTAGTAGCGTAGTAAACTTAAAGGGGAACTCCGGCGCAAAATGAACCTGGGGTTAATAACACATGTGTACCGAGTTCGACCGTTCTCTGGTATTTGTTTTCATGTATTTGTTTTGTTAGTCAAATGTGACCAGTTTTCTTCAAACCGCCAAATAGCGTACAACGCTAGCCTTCGGGGCACACCGACACATGAAAAGAAATCGCTATTTCTATACCACTAACAAGGCTCACAATATCACCACACTTACACGGTAGCATAACTAGGGTCTCTACATGTAAACCGAAGCACTGAGAACTTTGCAAGTATACAGGCAGTTTATTAAAAAAGGAATACAGTACCGTTCGCGTCCGGCTCGCTTATCCAAGCGGGCGCCATCTTGGGGATCTGAACTGTCTGTTGCCGGAAGAAAGCACTGAGAGCACTGAACGAAGAGAGTTCAGTTTCCCCAAGATGGCGCCCGCTTGGATATGCGAGCCGGACGCGAACGGTACTGTATTCCTTTTTTAATAAACTACCTGTATACTTGCAAAGTTCTCAATGCTTCGGTTTACATGTAGAGACCCTGGTTATGCTACCGTGTAAGTGTGGTGATATTGTGAGCCTTGTTAGTGGTATAGAAATAGCGATTTCTTTTTATGTGTCGGTGTGCCCCGAAGGCTAGCGTTATACGCTAAATAGCGGTTCGCAAGAAAACTGGTAAAATATGACTAACAAAACAAATGCATGAAAACAAATACCAGAGAACGGTCGAACTCGGTACACATGTGTTATTAACCCCAGGTTCATTTTGCGCCGGAGTTCCCCTTTAAGTAAACATATATCTTACCTTTCCTGTAAATAAGAAAAGTTCCCTCATGTCCAGATGATAAACTCGTGGATCTGTCACCCATCCTGCTTTGAAATACATGAAGGCTTCCGTGCTCTTGTATGCCTTGAGGGACTCGCCGGAGTATGGGGAGGGGTTGTGGATCAGATAAATGTAAATGTCGCCAAAAGATATGTTTGGCAAGTTAACGGCAGATTTCAGCAGTGTCAGTAGTTGATTCGGAAGTACATATGGGTCAAAACCTAAAATATCATTTTTTTTTTAATATCGTTGCTTTTCTGTGTCAGAGAGATGCGACATCATCTGAGTAACGTTAGCAGAGCCCGTTTCTTGAACGTTAACGCTAGCCATTTCTCCCGCCGCTGAGTGGCGCTATGGTCCTAAAGATGGCGGCCACAACAAAAAGGTCACGTGATTGACCCGCATCAATAGAAAACATTCAGCTCAGATGTACACACAGAGCAAGCAGAGTGACAGTCACCTCAAAAAATGTCTTGCTTTACCTCTCTGTTACTGCCTGTCTGTCTTTTACCCTCTCTCTGTCTCTTTCTTTGTTATTTACTTAAATAAACTGAAATTAACTGCCAAGGACTACAAAAATGGCTGCAGCTGTGGCCCTGGCCTGAGGCTGCCATGGTGACTCTGCTGGTTGCCATGACTACTCACAGACACAGGGGAGGAGAAGGAAGAAATTTTGATTTTTTGCCCTCTGACAGTCCTCGCATTTGGGCTCACTGAGGCAAAACCAAAGCTCACATCAGAAAAAAAAACAGACAGTGATTGGCAGGAGAAGTTCCCGAACACACTGATGTAATTTTGGTGTCTCTGGAGTAAATATTGTGGAAACTGTGGCGAGTATAAGAAGAGGGTGGATTCAGCTTTCCTTGAAAATCAGCTTCATATTTTGAATGGGAGTTTATTGGCAGTTGGAGCGGGACACTCCTCACTCTGGGGCACGCCATTCAAATTCAGAAAATGTCTCGTCTTAGGCGAGCACATTGTATGAATCAGGACAAGTTCCTCTACAAAAGTGGAAAAAATCTAATGTCTACGATGTAAGATGTGCCCAGGAGCAGCGTGGAAAGAGAAAAATTTCAGTGAATTTCAGACAGCCTCTACCACTCTAGCCTCTGAGGTCCCCCACTCTAGGCCGAACATTCCACGCAATACACACCCATTATAAACTCAGAAATTTCACATGATTGATCACGATGATTGACGAGTGATTGATCGAAAAGTATAAAAGATATCAAACATCTGTATAGAACATTTATAGAGGACAAATTTACCTACATTTTAAAGTTTAAATGAAGTCTCTACGTGAAATTTTGCGGGAGGAGTTAGCTTTTGAAAATGCCCCTCAAAAGTGTCAGTTTTCTCGTTTTTTCGCAGTTTCCCATTCATTTCAATGGGACGATTTTCGCAGTTTTTCGCGAATAAATTCGCGAAAAATTCGTGGATTCCTTATAAAAGTAATAGCACACCGATCCCGATAAAGGCGCACGTTTTGATGTAATTTTTGTCGGAGTCGCCCCAAAATTGCGGGGCGAGTTTGAAATCGAAAAAAGGTACGGAAGATGAATAATATAGAAGAAACACGCAGAAGAACAATAGTGTCTCGTGGCTTCGCCACGAGACACGACTCCCCATATAGCTTAGAGCTATATGGGGAGTCGTGTCTCGTGCGTAGCCTCGAGTCACTAACTAGACAATTCCCCTGCGGGAAATCGCGAGAGTGATGCAGTGGCCGCAGCAGTCTGCGATACCATGCTATATTGCTGCGACAGTACGATGCTACGATGCTATGATGATGCTACTATGCCAAGATGCTACAATGCTATGATGCTAAGATACTAAGATGCTATGATACTAAGATGCTACAAAGCTAAGATACTATGTTGCTACGATGCTAAGATGCTACAATGCAATTATACTAAGATGCTATGATGCTTTAATGATCACCTGTTCATATAGTCATAATATAATCCTGGTGAAAATATTTGCGACTAACGTTGCAAATAATTTCATGTTTGACTCCAAAAAGTAATGGTCAGGTCAAGACAGGTATGAAAGTATTCGCGACTTACGTCGCGAATGTCTTTACTAAGTAGCATGTCTTTACTACCATGAGCAGCAGCTATAACAAAAAGCACAACTCAAATAGTCATTTAAGGCCTGGTTCCTTCTGACTGGATGGGTGTGAGTTTGATGTCATGCAGGGTACAACAAACCAAACAGGATGAGGAGGATGCAGTAGGCCTGGCTGAGAGAGAGAGACACTGAGAAGGGTCGTCCTTTATGCTTCGCCTTCTACAAACTGAAGGGCAGGTACAGGCAGCAGACCCCTCCCAGCTCCACCTGAAAGCCAGCATCAAATAAGGAAGAGAGTGGGAGGGATCTCACTAGGATCCCCAGACAAAGAACGAGCAAATCGTAACAATTGATCGTTAATCATAATAATTTTAACAATAAAACTCATTACTCCTACCTGAGCAATAGTTTAACAGTTTACGGCACAGTCTTACAGTTAGAAAAACAATAATATTAAACTTAACACATCCAGGCTGTAACAAGGAATCAGCGATGAAGTGAAGACCTTCAAATTGTCCTGCGAGTCCAGCTCTTTGTCTCATGTTGGACGTCACTGCAGTCTGTCTGGATCAGCTGGAGGAAAACTATAGGCAGACAAATAGACATGTCAAATAATGTTATGTAACATACTTAATATAACTCTTATGAGTGTTCAACAGCTCATTATTTATTTCATTAAAAACATCATATTATATTAAATTACTCCAATTATATATATATATACTGTCATTAATGTTGTTGCAAGCCATAAATGTTTCCTACTTTATGTGGTGGAATAATATATTTTTCAGTTTGACACAGTTTAATTTAAAAATATCTTCCCTTTAAATTGTAAAACTTCAACATTATTACTGTGATAAGCACCCGCTAGCAAGGCGGCGAATTAGCCGGCGGCTAACCCCACTAGCCTCCGCGTTAGCTCACGGCGAACTGCCGCGGCTAATTCGTGTTTAACTCCCGCGGGTCCGCGGTTAAATCCCGGTTAGCTAGCGGTTAGTTAGCGGTTAGCTCGAGGCTAACTCCGCGGTTGAGTCCGCGGCGTTAAGCTAGCGGCTAGCTAGCTCCGTTAGCTCCGCTAGCTTGCTAACATACATGAGCTATGCTGGAAGGCTAGTCGTCGGCTAAATCACTGGGCGGCTAGTCGTTAGCGTCTGTTAGCAGTTTAGCTATTCACTGACCTAATAAGATGAAGGAAACGGGTCAGGGATGTTGTGTCAGGAGTTTCAGCAAAGCAGCCAGATATAATTTGTGTTTAAAATAAAGGAAAAGGTCATAATGTCAGGTTCTGGCCCCCTACAGTACTGCAGTAATGGTTTGGGGGGTTTTAATGTTTTGGCAGATCATGTTTTCCACTGAGAGCTCTTTTCCCGCCTCTCGTCCCCAGCAGCTGCGTGTGTGAACGTGTGTAAGCTGGTTGGGGTCTGGTTGTCATGGCTACCAGGGTCAACTGCTCCTGTTAGAATGTCAGTTGGAAGACGGGGAAAGAGAGAGAAAATGCTGAAAAATCGCCTCGAACAGGAAGGACTTGTGGCCAAACCGTATTTCCAATCATTGAACCGACTTAACTTTGGGCATCTTGAGGCTTTCCTGAACGTCTAGATGTGTAATTTGTAGGTAAAATGAAGAAATGTGACCTATTCAAAGCGATTTAAAGAAAGGTTACGTCTGCTTTCCTCCAGAAATTTCCCTGCCTTTTTAACATGGCAGTCTATGGAGCTGTGGGTGGGTGTTGCTGGCGCATCTTTGTGTCTGACGCCAAAACTATAAGACTTACAGCTTTAGCAGACGAATTTGAGTGAGAAGACAAATTTTCCTACGTTTCTATGTATAAATTATGTCTGTCGTGTGAAATTTGTGGCCACGGGAGCAGTTTCTGTGCAGTTTTTTGACTAACTTTCTTCTCCCCTCCTCACTCTAGCTGATGATGTCATCCACTCTAGCACAAACATTCCGCGCAATACACACCCATTATAAACCCTGAAATTTGAGTAAAAACCTACACAACTCTGAGGCTTCATAGTTTAAAAACGGTAAAAGTTGTCGCTAAGTGAAGTGAATCTCTGAAGAGAAGGCAAGAGTACCTACGTTTTAAAGTTTAAATGAAGTCTCTCGGTTAAAGTATGCCAGAGCAGTTCATTGTTGAAAATGTCTGTTGAATTTATTTTTTTTTCGGGCTTCTCCATTCATTTCAATAGGGAAATTTGTCGCAGTTTTTTCGCGACTACGTCGCGAAAAAATCTTGTTTGAAAGAACTGTATAGAAGCACACCGAGTCCGATCGAGACGCACGTTTTGATGTATTTTGTGTCTGTGTGCGACGAACGGTATTTGAGTTGAAAGGTTTCGAAAATGCGTAGGAAAAAGTTTAATAATAACTAGACAATTCCCCTGCGGGAAATCGCGAGAGTGATGCAGTGGCCGCAGCAGTCTGCGATACCATGCTTTATTGCTGCGACAGTACGATGCTACGATGCTATGATGATGCTACTATGCCAAGATGCTACTACAATGCTATGATGCTAAGATACTAAGATGCTATGATACTAAGATGCTACAAAGCTAAGATACTATGTTGCTACGATGCTAAGATGCTACAATGCAATTATACTAAGATGCTATGATGCTTTAATGATCACCTGTTCATATAGTCATAATATAATCCTGGTGAAAATATTTGCGACTTACGTTGCAAATAATTTCATGTTTGACTACAAAAAGTAATGGTCACGTCAAGACAGGTATGAAAGTATTCGCGACTTACGTCGCGAATGTCTTTACTAAGTAGCATGTCTTTACTACCATGAGCAGCAGCTATAACAAAAAGCACAACTCAAATAGTCATTTAAGGCCTGGTTCCTTCTGACTGGATGGGTGTGAGTTTGATGTCATGCAGGGTACAACAAACCAAACAGGATGAGGAGGATGCAGTAGGCCTGGCTGAGAGAGAGAGACACTGAGAAGGGTCGTCCTTTATGCTTCGCCTTCTACAAACTGAAGGGCAGGTACAGGCAGCAGACCCCTCCCAGCTCCACCTGAAAGCCAGCATCAAATAAGGAAGAGAGTGGGAGGGATCTCACTAGGATCCCCAGACAAAGAACGAGCAAATCGTAACAATTGATCGTTAATCATAATAATTTTAACAATAAAACTCATTACTCCTACCTGAGCAATAGTTTAACAGTTTACGGCACAGTCTTACAGTTAGAAAAACAATAATATTAAACTTAACACATCCAGGCTGTAACAAGGAACCAGCGATGAAGTGAAGACCTTCAAATTGTCCTGCGAGTCCAGCTCTTTGTCTCATGTTGGACGTCACTGCAGTCTGTCTGGATCAGCTGGAGGAAAACTATAGGCAGACAAATAGACATGTCAAATAATGTTATGTAACATACTTAATATAACTCTTATGAGTGTTCAACAGCTCATTATTTATTTAATTAAAAACATCATATTATATTAAATTACTCCAATTATATATATACTGTCATTAACGTTGTTGCAAGCCATAAATGTTTCCTACTTTATGTGGTGGAATAATATATTTTTCAGTTTGACAGTTTCATTTAAAAATATCTTCCCTTTAAATTGTAAAACTTCAACATTATTACTGTGATAAGCACCCGCTAGCAAGGCGGCGAATTAGCCGGCGGCTAACCCCACTAGCCTCCGCGTTAGCTCACGGCGAACTGCCGCGGCTAATTCGTGTTTAACTCCCGCGGGTCCGCGGTTAAATCCCGGTTAGCTAGCGGTTAGTTAGCGGTTAGCTCGAGGCTAACTCCGCGGTTGAGTCCGCGGCGTTAAGGTAGCGGCTAGCTAGCTCCGTTAGCTCCGCTAGCTTGCTAACATACATGCGCTATGCTGGAAGGCTAGTCGTCGGCTAAATCACTGGGCGGCTAGTCGTTAGCGTCTGTTAGCAGTTGAGCTATTCACTGACCTAATAAGATGAAGGAAACGGGTCAGGGATGTTGTGTCAGGAGTTTCAGCAAAGCAGCCAGATATAATTTGTGTTTAAAATAAAGGAAAAGGTCACAATGTCAGGTTCTGGCCCCCTACAGTACTGCAGTAATGGTTTGGGGGGTTTTAATGTTTTGGCAGATCATGTTTTCCACTGAGAGCTCTTTTCCCGCCTCTCGTCCCCAGCAGCTGCGTGTGTGAACGTGTGTAAGCTGGTTGGGGTCTGGTTGTCATGGCTACCAGGGTCAACTGCTCCTGTTAGAATGTCAGTTGGAAGACGGGGAAAGAGAGAGAAAATGCTGAAAAATCGCCTCGAACAGGAAGGACTTGTGGCCAAACCGTATTTCCAATCATTGAACCGACTTAACTTTGGGCATCTTGAGGCTTTCCTGAACGTCTAGATGTGTAATTTGTGGGTAAAATGAAGAAATGTGACCTATTCTAAGCGATTCAAAGAAAGGTTACGTCTGCTTTCCTCCAGAAATTTCCCTGCCTTTTTAACATGGCAGTCTATGGAGCTGTGGGTGGGTGTTGCTGGCGCATCTTTGTGTCTGACGCCAAAACTATAAGACTTACAGCTTTAGCAGACGAATTTGAGTGAGAAGACACATTTTCCTACGTTTCTATGTATAAATTATGTCTGTCGTGTGAAATTTGTGGCCACGGGAGCAGTTTCTGTGCAGTTTTTTGACTAACTTTCTTCTCCCCTCCTCACTCTAGCTGATGATGTCATCCACTCTAGCACAAACATTCCGCGCAATACACACCCATTATAAACCCTGAAATTTGAGTAAAAACCTACACAACTCTGAGGCTTCATAGTTTAAAAACGGTAAAAGTTGTCGATAAGTGAAGTGAATCTCTGAAGAGAAGGCAAGAGTACCTACGTTTTAAAGTTCAAATGAAGTCTCTCGGTTAAAGTATGCCAGAGCAGTTCATTGTTGAAAATGTCTGTTGAATTTTTTTTTTTTCGGGCTTCTCCATTCATTTCAATTGGGAAATTTGTCGCAGTTTTTTCGCGACTACGTCGCGAAAAAATCTTGTTTGAAAGAACTGTATAGAAGCACACCGAGTCCGATCGAGACGCACGTTTTGATGTATTTTGTGTCTGTGTGCGACGAACGGTATTTGAGTTGAAAGGTTTCGAAAATGCGTAGGAAAAAGTTTAATAATAATAATAATAATAAGAAGAAAAACGTAGTGAAGAACAATAGTTTGCAGTGCTTCGCACTGCAAACTATTGACCCCCATAGCTTTGCTATGAGGGGGGTCAATAGTTTGCATTGCGTAGCACTGCATCACTAACTAGACAATTCCCCTGCGGGAAATCGCGAGAGTGATGCAGTGGCCGCAGCAGTCTGCGATACCATGCTATATTGCTGTGATAGTACGATGCTACGATGATGCTACTATGCCAAGATGCTACTACAATGCTATGATGCTAAGATACTAAGATGCTATGATACTAAGATGCTACAAAGCTAAGATACTATGTTGCTACGATGCTAAGATGTTACAATGCAATTATACTAAGATGCTATGATGCTTTAATGATCACCTGTTCATATAGTCATAATATAATCCTGGTGAAAATATTTGCGACTTACGTTGCAAATAATTTCATGTTTGACTACAAAAAGTAATGGTCAGGTCAAGACAGGTATGAAAGTATTCGCGACTTACGTCGCGAATGTCTTTACTAAGTAGCATGTCTTTACTACCATGAGCAGCAGCTATAACAAAAAGCACAACTCAAATAGTCATTTAAGGCCTGGTTCCTTCTGACTGGATGGGTGTGAGTTTGATGTCATGCAGGGTACAACAAACCAAACAGGATGAGGAGGATGCAGTAGGCCTGGCTGAGAGAGAGAGACACTGAGAAGGGTCGTCCTTTATGCTTCGCGTTCTACAAACTGAAGGGCAGGTACAGGCAGCAGACCCCTCCCAGCTCCACCTGAAAGCCAGCATCAAATAAGGAAGAGAGTGGGAGGGATCTCACTAGGATCCCCAGACAAAGAACGAGCAAATCGTAACAATTGATCGTTAATCATAATAATTTTAACAATAAAACTCATTACTCCTACCTGAGCAATAGTTTAACAGTTTACGGCACAGTCTTACAGTTAGATAAACAATAATATTAAACTTAACACATCCAGGCTGTAACAAGGAATCAGCGATGAAGTGAAGACCTTCAAATTGTCCTGCGAGTCCAGCTCTTTGTCTCATGTTGGACGTCACTGCAGTCTGTCTGGATCAGCTGGAGGAAAACTATAGGCAGACAAACAGACATGTCAAATAATGTTATGTAACATACTTAATATAACTCTTATGAGTGTTCAACAGCTCATTATTTATTTAATTAAAAACATCATATTATATTAAATTACTCCAATTATATATATACTGTCATTAATGTTGTTGCAAGCCATAAATGTTTCCTACTTTATGTGGTGGAATAATATATTTTTCAGTTTGACACAGTTTAATTTAAAAATATCTTCCCTTTAAATTGTAAAACTTCAACATTATTACTGTGATAAGCACCCGCTAGCAAGGCGGCGAATTAGCCGGCGGCTAACCCCACTAGCCTCCCCGTTAGCTCACGGCGAACTGCCGCGGCTAATTCGTGTTTAACTCCCGCGGGTCCGCGGTTAAATCCCGGTTAGCTAGCGGTTAGTTAGCGGTTAGCTCGAGGCTAACTCTGCGGTTGAGTCCGCGGCGTTAAGGTAGCGGCTAGCTAGCTCCGTTAGCTCCGCTAGCTTGCTAACATACATGAGCTATGCTGGAAGGCTAGTCGTCGGCTAAATCACTGGGCGGCTAGTCGTTAGCGTCTGTTAGCAGTTTAGCTATTCACTGACCTAATAAGATGAAGGAAACGGGTCAGGGATGTTGTGTCAGGAGTTTCAGCAAAGCAGCCAGATATAATTTGTGTTTAAAATAAAGGAAAAGGTCATAATGTCAGGTTCTGGCCCCCTACAGTACTGCAGTAATGGTTTGGGGGGTTTTAATGTTTTGGCAGATCATGTTTTCCACTGAGAGCTCTTTTCCCGCCTCTCGTCCCCAGCAGCTGCGTGTGTGAACGTGTGTAAGCTGGTTGGGGTCTGGTTGTCATGGCTACCAGGGTCAACTGCTCCTGTTCCAATGTCAGTTGGAAGACGGGGAGAGAGAGAGAAAATGCTGAAAAATCGCCTCAAACAGGAAGGACTTGTGGCCAAACCGTATTTCCAATCATTGAACCGACTTAACTTTGGGCATCTTGAGGCTTTCCTGAACGTCTACATATGCAGTTTGTGGGTAAAATGAAGAAATGTGACCTATTAAAGCGATTCAAAGAAAGGTTACGTCTGCTTTCCTCCAGAAATTTCCCTGCCTTTTTAACATGGCAGTCTATGGAGCTGTGGGTGGGTGTTGCTGGCGCATCTTTGTGTCTGACGCCAAAACTATAAGACTTACAGCTTTAGCAGACGAATTTGAGTGAGAAGACAAATTTTCCTACGTTTCTATGTATAAATTATGTCTGTCGTGTGAAATTTGTGGCCACGGGAGCAGTTTCTGTGCAGTTTTTTGACTAACTTTCTTCTCCCCTCCTCACTCTAGCTGATGATGTCATCCACTCTAGCACAAACATTCCGCGCAATACACACCCATTATAAACCCTGAAATTTGAGTAAAAACCTACACAACTCTGAGGCTTCATAGTTTAAAAACGGTAAAAGTTGTCGACAAGTGAAGTGAATCTCTGAAGAGAAGGCAAGAGTACCTACGTTTTAAAGTTTAAATGAAGTCTCTCGGTTAAAGTATGCCAGAGCAGTTCATTGTTGAAAATGTCTGTTGAATTTTTATTTTTTTCGGGCTTCTCCATTCATTTCAATTGGGAAATTTGTCGCAGTTTTTTCGCGACTACGTCGCGAAAAAATCTTGTTTGAAAGAACTGTATAGAAGCACACCGAGTCCGATCGAGACGCACGTTTTGATGTATTTTGACCTGTGTGCGACGAACGGTATTTGAGTTGAAAGGTTTCGAAAATGCGTAGGAAAAAGTTTAATAATAATAATAATAACTAGACAATTCCCCTGCGGGAAATCGCAAGAGTGATGCAGTGGCCGCAGCAGTCTGCGATACCATGCTATATTGCTGTGATAGTACGATGCTACGATGCTACGATGATGCTACTATGCCAAGATGCTACAATGCTGAATGAATGAATTAATTTATTGATCATTGAGAGATACTCACGAGCACGAACGGGGGGACGAGCTTGAGAGCAGGGTCGGTGGGAAGGCTCCTCTCCGGCCGGGGGGGACGTCTGATGAAACATTAAGACCAAACACATACAGAACTCAGCAGTTAAGGAGAAAACAATAGATGTAACATTTCTAGAGCCATTTTCACGCAGACAGATGTCATTGTGGCACAGAAGCTTATCTACTGTGTAAATACCTCCAGGGGGGAAGGGGTGGACCTCAGCTCCTCCAGGTCGAGCCTCCTCCAGCGCTGCTTCACCGCCATGGAACGTCTGGACTTCCTAGGCATCCTGCTGACAAAAAATAGACAGAAAAAAAAAACAAGACAAAATACTTTTCAAAGCTTAACAGGCTATCAAACCTATCAAACTAACCTAAACCCTAACCTTTACCTAAACTCTAACTACCTAATGTAAAATAATCTAATCTAAGACAAATTAATGTAATATGTTATACTTAAATTAAATCTGTGTAGATGAAGGTGTGGTGAATGTATGTGTGTGGGTGAGGTGGCGATACTGCTCTGCGATGGTTGAGGGCGATGAATCAACGATGATCACTCTCAGCTGTCGAAGCACAGGAACCCTTTAATCCTATCAAAGACAATGCAAAAAAATTGAAATGTCTTTCAAATGTTATAAGTAAATGTAAGCAACAAGCTAATAACAAAGCAGACACATGTTAAACATCTGTAGTTGTCATAAAGTGTGTGTTTTCCTTATACTAAGATGCTATGATGCTAAGATACTACAATGCTAAGATGCTTTAATGATGCTACAATGCTATGATGCTAAGATGCTTTAATGATGCTACCATGATGCTACCATGCTATGATGCTTTAATGATCACCTGTTCATATAGTCATAATATAATCCATGTTTGACTACAAAAAGTAATGGTCAGGTCAAGACAGGTATGAAAGTATTCGCGACTTACGTCGCGAATGTCTTTACTAAGTAGCATGTCTTTACTACCATGAGCAGCAGCTATAACAAAAAGCACAACTCAAATAGGCATTTAAGGCCTGGTTCCTTCTGACTGGATGGGTGTGAGTTTGATGTCATGCAGGGTACAACAAACCAAACAGGATGAGGAGGATGCAGTAGGCCTGGCTGAGAGAGAGAGACACTGAGAAGGGTCGTCCTTTACGCCCTTCTACAAACTGAAGGGCAGGTACAGGCAGCAGAGCCCTCCCAGCTCCACCTGAAAGCTAGCATCAAATAAGGAAGAGAGTGGGAGGGATCGTCACACCCCCACCAGGATTATATTATGACTATATGAACAGGTGAATTATTATGATTAACGATCAATTATTACAATTTGCTCGTTAATCATAATAATTTTAACAATAAAACTCATTACTCCTACCTGAGCAATAGTTTAACAGTTTACGGCACAGTCTTACAGTTAGATAAACAATAATATTAAACTTAACACATCCAGGCTGTAACAAGGAATCAGCGATGAAGTGAAGACCTTCAAATTGTCCTGCGAGTCCAGCTCTTTGTCTCATGTTGGACGTCACTGCAGTCTGTCTGGATCAGCTGGAGGAAAACTATAGGCAGACAAACAGACATGTCAAATAATGTTATGTAACATACTTAATATAACTCTTATGAGTGTTCAACAGCTCATTATTTATTTAATTAAAAACATCATATTATATTAAATTACTCCAATTATATATATATATATACTGTCATTAATGTTGTTGCAAGCCATAAATGTTTCCTACTTTATGTGGTGGAATAATATATTTTTCAGTTTGACACAGTTTCATTTAAAAATATCTTCCCTTTAAATTGTAAAACTTCAACATTATTACTGTGATAAGCACCCGCTAGCAAGGCGGCGAATTAGCCGGCGGCTAACCCCACTAGCCTCCGCGTTAGCTCACGGCGAACTGCCGCGGCTAATTCGTGTTTAACTCCCGCGGGTCCGCGGTTAAATCCCGGTTAGCTAGCGGTTAGTTAGCGGTTAGCTCGAGGCTAACTCCGCGGTTGAGTCCGCGGCGTTAAGGTAGCGGCTAGCTAGCTCCGTTAGCTCCGCTAGCTTGCTAACATACATGAGCTATGCTGGAAGGCTAGTCGTCGGCTAAATCACTGGGCGGCTAGTCGTTAGCGTCTGTTAGCAGTTTAGCTATTCACTGACCTAATAAGATGAAGGAAACGGGTCAGGGATGTTGTGTCAGGAGTTTCAGCAAAGCAGCCAGATATAATTTGTGTTTAAAATAAAGGAAAAGGTCATAATGTCAGGTTCTGGCCCCCTACAGTACTGCAGTAATGGTTTGGGGGGTTTTAATGTTTTGGCAGATCATGTTTTCCACTGAGAGCTCTTTTCCCGCCTCTCGTCCCCAGCAGCTGCGTGTGTGAACGTGTGTAAGCTGGTTGGGGTCTGGTTGTCATGGCTACCAGGGTCAACTGCTCCTGTTAGAATGTCAGTTGGAAGACGGGGAAAGAGAGAGAAAATGCTGAAAAATCGCCTCGAACAGGAAGGACTTGTGGCCAAACCGTATTTCCAATCATTGAACCGACTTAACTTTGGGCATCTTGAGGCTTTCCTGAACGTCTAGATGTGTAATTTGTAGGTAAAATGAAGAAATGTGACCTATTCAAAGCGATTCAAAGAAAGGTTACGTCTGCTTTCCTCCAGAAATTTCCCTGCCTTTTTAACATGGCAGTCTATGGAGCTGTGGGTGGGTGTTGCTGGCGCATCTTTGTGTCTGACGCCAAAACTATAAGACTTACAGCTTTAGCAGACGAACTTGAGTGAGAAGACACATTTTCCTACGTTTCTATGTATAAATTATGTCTGTCGTGTGAAATTTGTGGCCACGGGAGCAGTTTCTGTGCAGTTTTTTGACTAACTTTCTTCTCCCCTCCTCACTCTAGCTGATGATGTCATCCACTCTAGCACAAACATTCCGCGCAATACACACCCATTATAAACCCTGAAATTTGAGTAAAAACCTACACAACTCTGAGGCTTCATAGTTTAAAAACGGTAAAAGTTGTCGACAAGTGAAGTGAATCTCTGAAGAGAAGGCAAGAGTACCTACGTTTTAAAGTTTAAATGAAGTCTCTCGGTTAAAGTATGCCAGAGCAGTTCATTGTTGAAAATGTCTGTTGAATTTTTTTTTTTTTCGGGCTTCTCCATTCATTTCAATAGGGAAATTTGTCGCAGTTTTTTCGCGACTACGTCGCGAAAAAATCTTGTTTGA
Organism: Chelon labrosus; assembly: GCF_963514085.1. NCBI lineage: Eukaryota > Metazoa > Chordata > Actinopteri > Mugiliformes > Mugilidae > Chelon > Chelon labrosus. The sequence goes on from NW_028181468.1 coordinate 34,046, forward strand.
AAGAACTGTATAGAAGCACACCGAGTCCGATCGAGACGCACGTTTTGATGTATTTTGTGTCTGTGTGCGACGAACGGTATTTGAGTTGAAAGGTTTCGAAAATGCGTAGGAAAAAGTTTAATAATAACTAGACAATTCCCCTGCGGGAAATCGCGAGAGTGATGCAGTGGCCGCAGCAGTCTGCGATACCATGCTATATTGCTGTGATAGTACGATGCTACGATGCTATGATGATGCTACTATGCCGAGATGCTACAATGCTATGATGCTAAGATACTAAGATGCTATGATACTAAGATGCTACAAAGCTAAGATACTATGTTGCTACGATGCTAAGATGCTACAATGCAATTATACTAAGATGCTATGATGCTTTAATGATCACCTGTTCATATAGTCATAATATAATCCTGGTGAAAATATTTGCGACTTACGTTGCAAATAATTTCATGTTTGACTACAGAAAGTAATGGTCACGTCAAGACAGGTATGAAAGTATTCGCGACTTACGTCGCGAATGTCTTTACTAAGTAGCATGTCTTTACTACCATGAGCAGCAGCTATAACAAAAAGCACAACTCAAATAGTCATTTAAGGCCTGGTTCCTTCTGACTGGATGGGTGTGAGTTTGATGTCATGCAGGGTACAACAAACCAAACAGGATGAGGAGGATGCAGTAGGCCTGGCTGAGAGAGAGAGACACTGAGAAGGGTCGTCCTTTACGCCCTTCTACAAACTGAAGGGCAGGTACAGGCAGCAGACCCCTCCCAGCTCCACCTGAAAGCCAGCATCAAATAAGGAAGATAGTGGGAGGGATCTCACTAGGATCCCCAGACAAAGAACGAGCAAATCGTAACAATTGATCGTTAATCATAATAATTTTAACAATAAAACTCATTACTCCTACCTGAGCAATAGTTGAACAGTTTACGGCACAGTCTTACAGTTAGATAAACAATAATATTAAACTTAACACATCCAGGCTGTAACAAGGAATCAGCGATGAAGTGAAGACCTTCAAATTGTCCTGCGAGTCCAGCTCTTTGTCTCATGTTGGACGTCACTGCAGTCTGTCTGGATCAGCTGGAGGAAAACTATAGGCAGACAAATAGACATGTCAAATAATGTTATGTAACATACTTAATATAACTCTTATGAGTGTTCAACAGCTCATTATTTATTTAATTAAAAACATCATATTATATTAAATTACTCCAATTATATATATATACTGTCATTAATGTTGTTGCAAGCCATAAATGTTTCCTACTTTATGTGGTGGAATAATATATTTTTCAGTTTGACACAGTTTCATTTAAAAATATCTTCCCTTTAAATTGTAAAACTTCAACATTATTACTGTGATAAGCACCCGCTAGCAAGGCGGCGAATTAGCCGGCGGCTAACCCCACTAGCCTCCGCGTTAGCTCACGGCCAGCTGCCGCGGCTAATTCGTGTTTAACTCCCGCGGGTCCGCGGTTAAATCCCGGTTAGCTAGCGGTTAGTTAGCGGTTAGCTCGAGGCTAACTCCGCGGTTGAGTCCGCGGCGTTAAGGTAGCGGCTAGCTAGCTCCGTTAGCTCCGCTAGCTTGCTAACATACATGCGCTATGCTGGAAGGCTAGTCGTCGGCTAAATCACTGGGCGGCTAGTAGTTAGCGTCTGTTACCAGTTGAGCTATTCACTGACCTAATAAGATGAAGGAAACGGGTCAGGGATGTTGTGTCAGGAGTTTCAGCAAAGCAGCCAGATATAATTTGTGTTTAAAATAAAGGAAAAGGTCATAATGTCAGGTTCTGGCCCCCTACAGTACTGCAGTAATGGTTTGGGGGGTTTTAATGTTTTGGCAGATCATGTTTTCCACTGAGAGATCTTTTCCCGCCTCTCGTCCCCAGCAGCTGCGTGTGTGAACGTGTGTAAGCTGGTTGGGGTCTGGTTGTCATGGCTACCAGGGTCAACTGCTCCTGTTAGAATGTCAGTTGGAAGACGGGGAAAGAGAGAGAAAATGCTGAAAAATCGCCTCGAACAGGAAGGACTTGTGGCCAAACCGTATTTCCAATCATTGAACCGACTTAACTTTGGGCATCTTGAGGCTTTCCTGAACGTCTACATATGCAGTTTGTGGGTAAAATGACGAAATGTGACCTATTCTAAGCGATTCAAAGAAAGGTTACGTCTGCTTTCCTCCAGAAATTTCCCTGCCTTTTTAACATGGCAGTCTATGGAGCTGTGGATGGGTGTTGCTGGCGCATCTTTGTGTCTGACGCCAAAACTATAAGACTTACAGCTTTAGCAGACGAATTTGAGTGAGAAGACAAATTTTCCTACGTTTCTATGTATAAATTATGTCTGTCGTGTGAAATTTGTGGCCACGGGAGCAGTTTCTGTGCAGTTTTTTGACTAACTTTCTTCTCCCCTCCTCACTCTAGCTGATGATGTCATCCACTCTAGCACAAACATTCCGCGCAATACACACCCATTATAAACCCTGAAATTTGAGTAAAAACCTACACAACTCTGAGGCTTCATAGTTTAAAAACGGTAAAAGTTGTCGACAAGTGAAGTGAATCTCTGAAGAGAAGGCAAGAGTACCTACGTTTTAAAGTTGAAATGAAGTCTCTCGGTTAAAGTATGCCAGAGCAGTTCATTGTTGAAAATGTCTGTTGAATTTTTTTTTTTTTCGGGCTTCTCCATTCATTTCAATAGGGAAATTTGTCGCAGTTTTTTCGCGACTACGTCGCGAAAAAATCTTGTTTGAAAGAACTGTATAGAAGCACACCGAGTCCGATCGAGACGCACGTTTTGATGTATTTTGTGTCTGTGTGCGACGAACGGTATTTGAGTTGAAAGGTTTCGAAAATGCGTAGGAAAAAGTTTAATAATAATAATAATAATAATAATAAGAAGAAAAACGTAGTGAAGAACAATAGTTTGCAGTGCTTCGCACTGCAAACTATTGACTCCCATAGCTTTGCTATGAGGGTCAATAGTTTGCATTGCGTAGCACTGCATCACTAATAATAATAATAAGAAGAAAAACGTAGTGAAGAACAATAGTTTGCAGTGCTTCGCACTGCAAACTATTGACCCCCATAGCTTTGCTATGAGGGGGGTCAATAGTTTGCATTGCGTAGCACTGCATCACTAACTAGACAATTCCCCTGCGGGAAATCGCGAGAGTGATGCAGTGGCCGCAGCAGTCTGCGATACCATGCTATATTGCTGCGACAGTACGATGCTACGATGCTATGATGATGCTACTATGCCGAGATGCTACTACAATGCTATGATGCTAAGATACTAAGATGCTATGATACTAAGATGCTACAAAGCTAAGATACTATGTTGCTACGATGCTAAGATGCTACAATGCAATTATACTAAGATGCTATGATGCTTTAATGATCACCTGTTCATATAGTCATAATATAATCCTGGTGAAAATATTTGCGACTAACGTTGCAAATAATTTCATGTTTGACTACAAAAAGTAATGGTCAGGTCAAGACAGGTATGAAAGTATTCGCGACTTACGTCGCGAATGTCTTTACTAAGTAGCATGTCTTTACTACCATGAGCAGCAGCTATAACAAAAAGCACAACTCAAATAGTCATTTAAGGCCTGGTTCCTTCTGACTGGATGGGTGTGAGTTTGATGTCATGCAGGGTACAACAAACCAAACAGGATGAGGAGGATGCAGTAGGCCTGGCTGAGAGAGAGAGACACTGAGAAGGGTCGTCCTTTATGCTTCGCCTTCTACAAACTGAAGGGCAGGTACAGGCAGCAGAGCCCTCCCAGCTCCACCTGAAAGCCAGCATCAAATAAGGAAGAGAGTGGGAGGGATCTCACTAGGATCCCCAGACAAAGAACGAGCAAATCGTAACAATTGATCGTTAATCATAATAATTTTAACAATAAAACTCATTACTCCTACCTGAGCAATAGTTTAACAGTTTACGGCACAGTCTTACAGTTAGATAAACAATAATATTAAACTTAACACATCCAGGCTGTAACAAGGAATCAGCGATGAAGTGAAGACCTTCAAATTGTCCTGCGAGTCCAGCTCTTTGTCTCATGTTGGACGTCACTGCAGTCTGTCTGGATCAGCTGGAGGAAAACTATAGGCAGACAAATAGACATGTCAAATAATGTTATGTAACATACTTAATATAACTCTTATGAGTGTTCAACAGCTCATTATTTATTTCATTAAAAACATCATATTATATTAAATTACTCCAATTATATATATATACACTATATTACCAAAAGTATTCGCTCACCCATTCAAATGATCAGAATCAGGTGTTCTAATCACTTGGCCTGGCCCCAGGTGTATAAATTCAAGCACTCAGGCATGCAGACTGTGAAACAAGACATTTGTGAAAGAATGGGCCGCTCTCAGGAGCTCAGTGAATTCCAGCGTGGAACTGTCATAGAATGCCACTTGTGCAACAAATCCAGTCGTGAAATTTCCTCGCTCCTAAATATTCCACAGTCAACTGTCAGCTCTATTATAACAAAATGGAAGCGTTTGGGAAAAACAGCAACTCAGCCACGAAGTGGTAGGCCACGTAAAGTGACGGAGAGGGGTCAGCGGATGCTGAAGCGCATAGTGCAAAGAGGTCGCCGACTTTCTGCACAGTCAATTGCTACAGAGCTACAAACTTCATGTGACCTTCAGATTAGCCCAAGTACAGTACGCAGAGAGCTTCATGGAATGGGTTTCCATGGCCGAGCAGCTGCAGCCAAGCCACACATCACCAAGTGCAATGCAAGGCGTCGGATGCAATGGTGTAAAGCACGCCGCCACTGGCCTCTAGAGCAGTGGAGACGCGTTCTCTGGAGTGATGAATCACGCTTTTCCATCTGGCAATCTGATGGACAAGTCTGGGTTTCGAGGTTGCCAGGAGAACGGTACATTTCAGATTGCATTGTGCCAACTGTGAAATTTGGTGGAGGAGGAATTATGGTATGGGGTTGTTTTTCAGGAGCTGGGCTTGGCCCCTTAGTTCCAGTGAAAGGAACATTGAATGCTTCAGGATACCAAAACATTTTGGACAATTCCATGCTCCCAACCTTGTGGGAACAGTTTGGAGCGGGCCCCTTCCTCTTCCAACATGACTGTGCACCAGTACACAAAGCAAGGTCCATAAAGACGTGGATGACAGAGTCTGGTGTGGATGAACTTGACTGGCCTGCACAGAGTCCTGACCTGAACCCGATAGTCTCCGCTCTAATTCATCCCAAAGGTGTTCTGAGAGCCAGGCCTTCTCGACCAACATCAGTGTGTGACCTCACCAATGCGCTTTTGGAAGAATGGTCAAAAATTCCTATAAACACTCTCCTCAACCTTGTGGACAGTCTTCCCAGAAGAGTTGAAGCTGTAATAGCTGCAAAAGGTGGACCGACATCATATTGAATTCTATGAGTTAGGAATGGGATGGCACTTCAGTTCATAGAATGAGTAAAGGCAGGTGAGCGAATACTTTTGGTAATATAGTGTATATACTGTCATTAATGTTGTTGCAAGCCATAAATGTTTCCTACTTTATGTGGTGGAATAATATATTTTTCAGTTTGACACAGTTTCATTTAAAAATATCTTCCCTTTAAATTGTAAAACTTCAACATTATTACTGTGATAAGCACCCGCTAGCAAGGCGGCGAATTAGCCGGCGGCTAACCCCACTAGCCTCCGCGTTAGCTCACGGCGAACTGCCGCGGCTAATTCGTGTTTAACTCCCGCGGGTCCGCGGTTAAATCCCGGTTAGCTAGCGGTTAGTTAGCGGTTAGCTCGAGGCTAACTCCGCGGTTGAGTCCGCGGCGTTAAGCTAGCGGCTAGCTAGCTCCGTTAGCTCCGCTAGCTCGCTAACATACATGAGCTATGCTGGAAGGCTAGTCGTCGGCTAAATCACTGGGCGGCTAGTCGTTAGCGTCTGTTAGCAGTTTAGCTATTCACTGACCTAATAAGATGAAGGAAACGGGTCAGGGATGTTGTGTCAGGAGTTTCAGCAAAGCAGCCAGATATAATTTGTGTTTAAAATAAAGGAAAAGGTCATAATGTCAGGTTCTGGCCCCCTACAGTACTGCAGTAATGGTTTGGGGGGTTTTAATGTTTTGGCAGATCATGTTTTCCACTGAGAGCTCTTTTCCCGCCTCTCGTCCCCAGCAGCTGCGTGTGTGAACGTGTGTAAGCTGGTTGGGGTCTGGTTGTCATGGCTACCAGGGTCAACTGCTCCTGTTAGAATGTCAGTTGGAAGACGGGGAAAGAGAGAGAAAATGCTGAAAAATCGCCTCGAACAGGAAGGACTTGTGGCCAAACCGTATTTCCAATCATTGAACCGACTTAACTTTGGGCATCTTGAGGCTTTCCTGAACGTCTAGATGTGTAATTTGTAGGTAAAATGAAGAAATGTGACCTATTCAAAGCGATTCAAAGAAAGGTTACGTCTGCTTTCCTCCAGAAATTTCCCTGCCTTTTTAACATGGCAGTCTATGGAGCTGTGGGTGGGTGTTGCTGGCGCATCTTTGTGTCTGACGCCAAAACTATAAGACTTACAGCTTTAGCAGACGAATTTGAGTGAGAAGACACATTTTCCTACGTTTCTATGTATAAATTATGTCTGTCGTGTGAAATTTGTGGCCACGGGAGCAGTTTCTGTGCAGTTTTTTGACTAACTTTCTTCTCCCCTCCTCACTCTAGCTGATGATGTCATCCACTCTAGCACAAACATTCCGCGCAATACACACCCATTATAAACCCTGAAATTTGAGTAAAAACCTACACAACTCTGAGGCTTCATAGTTTAAAAACGGTAAAAGTTGTCGACAAGTGAAGTGAATCTCTGAAGAGAAGGCAAGAGTACCTACGTTTTAAAGTTTAAATGAAGTCTCTCGGTTAAAGTATGCCAGAGCAGTTCATTGTTGAAAATGTCTGTTGAAATTTTTTTTTTTTCGGGCTTCTCCATTCATTTCAATTGGGAAATTTGTCGCAGTTTTTTCGCGACTACGTCGCGAAAAAATCTTGTTTGAAAGAACTGTATAGAAGCACACCGAGTCCGATCGAGACGCACGTTTTGATGTATTTTGTGTCTGTGTGCGACGAACGGTATTTGAGTTGAAAGGTTTCGAAAATGCGTAGGAAAAAGTTTAATAATAATAACTAGACAATTCCCCTGCGGGAAATCGCGAGAGTGATGCAGTGGCCGCAGCAGTCTGCGATACCATGCTATATTGCTGTGATAGTACGATGCTACGATGCTACGATGATGCTACTATGCCAAGATGCTACAATGCTATGATGCTAAGATACTGAGATGCCATGATACTAAGATGCTACAAAGCTAAGATACTATGTTGCTACGATGCTAAGATGCTACAATGCAATTATACTAAGATGCTATGATGCTTTAATGATCACCTGTTCATATAGTCATAATATAATCCTGGTGAAAATATTTGCGACTTACGTTGCAAATAATTTCATGTTTGACTACAAAAAGTAATGGTCAGGTCAAGACAGGTATGAAAGTATTCGCGACTTACGTCGCGAATGTCTTTACTAAGTAGCATGTCTTTACTACCATGAGCAGCAGCTATAACAAAAAGCACAACTCAAATAGTCATTTAAGGCCTGGTTCCTTCTGACTGGATGGGTGTGAGTTTGATGTCATGCAGGGTACAACAAACCAAACAGGATGAGGAGGATGCAGTAGGCCTGGCTGAGAGAGAGAGACACTGAGAAGGGTCGTCCTTTATGCTTCGCCTTCTACAAACTGAAGGGCAGGTACAGGCAGCAGAGCCCTCCCAGCTCCACCTGAAAGCCAGCATCAAATAAGGAAGAGAGTGGGAGGGATCTCACTAGGATCCCCAGACAAAGAACGAGCAAATCGTAACAATTGATCGTTAATCATAATAATTTTAACAATAAAACTCATTACTCCTACCTGAGCAATAGTTGAACAGTTTACGGCACAGTCTTACAGTTAGAAAAACAATAATATTAAACTTAACACATCCAGGCTGTAACAAGGAATCAGCGATGAAGTGAAGACCTTCAAATTGTCCTGCGAGTCCAGCTCTTTGTCTCATGTTGGACGTCACTGCAGTCTGTCTGGATCAGCTGGAGGAAAACTATAGGCAGACAAATAGACATGTCAAATAATGTTATGTAACATACTTAATATAACTCTTATGAGTGTTCAACAGCTCATTATTTATTTAATTAAAAACATATTATATTAAATTACTCCAATTATATATATACTGTCATTAATGTTGTTGCAAGCCATAAATGTTTCCTACTTTATGTGGTGGAATAATATATTTTTCAGTTTGACACAGTTTAATTTAAAAATATCTTCCCTTTAAATTGTAAAACTTCAACATTATTACTGTGATAAGCACCCGCTAGCAAGGCGGCGAATTAGCCGGCGGCTAACCCCACTAGCCTCCGCGTTAGCTCACGGCGAACTGCCGCGGCTAATTCGTGTTTAACTCCCGCGGGTCCGCGGTTAAATCCCGGTTAGCTAGCGGTTAGTTAGCGGTTAGCTCGAGGCTAACTCCGCGGTTGAGTCCGCGGCGTTAAGCTAGCGGCTAGCTAGCTCCGTTAGCTCCGCTAGCTTGCTAACATACATGAGCTATGCTGGAAGGCTAGTCGTCGGCTAAATCACTGGGCGGCTAGTCGTTAGCGTCTGTTAGCAGTTTAGCTATTCACTGACCTAATAAGATGAAGGAAACGGGTCAGGGATGTTGTGTCAGGAGTTTCAGCAAAGCAGCCAGATATAATTTGTGTTTAAAATAAAGGAAAAGGTCATAATGTCAGGTTCTGGCCCCCTACAGTACTGCAGTAATGGTTTGGGGGGTTTTAATGTTTTGGCAGATCATGTTTTCCACTGAGAGCTCTTTTCCCGCCTCTCGTCCCCAGCAGCTGCGTGTGTGAACGTGTGTAAGCTGGTTGGGGTCTGGTTGTCATGGCTACCAGGGTCAACTGCTCCTGTTAGAATGTCAGTTGGAAGACGGGGAGAGAGAGAGAGAAAATGCTGAAATATCGCCTCGAACAGGAAGGACTTGTGGCCAAACCGTATTTCCAATCATTGAACCGACTTAACTTTGGGCATCTTGAGGCTTTCCTGAACGTCTACATATGCAGTTTTGGGTAAAATGAAGAAATGTGACCTATTAAAGCGATTCAAAGAAAGGTTACGTCTGCTTTCCTCCAGAAATTTCCCTGCCTTTTTAACATGGCAGTCTATGGAGCTGTGGGTGGGTGTTGCTGGCGCATCTTTGTGTCTGACGCCAAAACTATAAGACTTACAGCTTTAGCAGACGAATTTGAGTGAGAAGACAAATTTTCCTACGTTTCTATGTATAAATTATGTCTGTCGTGTGAAATTTGTGGCCACGGGAGCAGTTTCTGTGCAGTTTTTTGACTAACTTTCTTCTCCCCTCCTCACTCTAGCTGATGATGTCATCCACTCTAGCACAAACATTCCGCGCAATACACACCCATTATAAACCCTGAAATTTGAGTAAAAACCTACACAACTCTGAGGCTTCATAGTTTAAAAACGGTAAAAGTTGTCGACAAGTGAAGTGAATCTCTGAAGAGAAGGCAAGAGTACCTACGTTTTAAAGTTTAAATGAAGTCTCTCGGTTAAAGTATGCCAGAGCAGTTCATTGTTGAAAATGTCTGTTGAAATTGTTTTTTTTTCGGGCTTCTCCATTCATTTCAATTGGGAAATTTGTCGCAGTTTTTTCGCGACTACGTCGCGAAAAAATCTTGTTTGAAAGAACTGTATAGAAGCACACCGAGTCCGATCGAGACGCACGTTTTGATGTATTTTGTGTCTGTGTGCGACGAACGGTATTCGAGTTGAAAGGTTTCGAAAATGCGTAGGAAAAAGTTTAATAATAATAATAAGAAGAAAAAACGTAGTGAAGAACAATAGTTTGCAGTGCTTCGCACTGCAAACTATTGACTCCCATAGCTTTGCTATGAGGGTCAATAGTTTGCATTGCGTAGCACTGCATCACTAATAATAAGAAGAAAAACGTAGTGAAGAACAATAGTTTGCAGTGCTTCGCACTGCAAACTATTGACTCCCATAGCTTTGCTATGAGGGTCAATAGTTTGCATTGCGTAGCACTGCATCACTAATAATAAGAAGAAAAACGTAGTGAAGAACAATAGTTTGCAGTGCTTCGCACTGCAAACTATTGACTCCCATAGCTTTGCTATGAGGGTCAATAGTTTGCATTGCGTAGCACTGCATCACTAATAAGAAGAAAAAACGTAGTGAAGAACAATAGTTTGCAGTGCTTCGCACTGCAAACTATTGGCCCCCATAGCTTTGCTATGAGGGGGTCAATAGTTTGCATTGCGTAGCACTGCATCACTAACTAGACAATTCCCCTGCGGGAAATCGCGAGAGTGATGCAGTGGCCGCAGCAGTCTGCGATACCATGCTATATTGCTGTGACAGTACGATGCTACGATGCTATGATGATGCTACTATGCCAAGATGCTACTACAATGCTATGATGCTAAGATACTAAGATGCTATGATACTAAGATGCTATGATACGAAGATACTACAATGCTAAGATGCTTTAATGATGCTACAATGCTATGATGCTAAGATGCTTTAATGATGCTACCATGCTATGATGCTTTAATGATCACCTGTTCATATAGTCATAATATAATCCTGGTGAAATTATTTGCGACTTACGTCGCAAATAATTTCATGTTTGACTACAAAAAGTAATGGTCACGTCAAGACAGGTATGAAAGTATTCGCGACTTACGTCGCGAATGTCTTTACTAAGTAGCATGTCTTTACTACCATGAGCAGCAGCTATAACAAAAAGCACAACTCAAATAGTCATTTAAGGCCTGGTTCCTTCTGACTGGATGGGTGTGAGTTTGATGTCATGCAGGGTACAACAAACCAAACAGGATGAGGAGGATGCAGTAGGCCTGGCTGAGAGAGAGAGACACTGAGAAGGGTCGTCCTTTACGCCCTTCTACAAACTGAAGGGCAGGTACAGGCGGCAGACCCCTCCCAGCTCCACCTGAAAGCCAGCATCAAATAAGGAAGAGAGTGGGAGGGATCTCACTAGGATCCCCAGACAAAGAACGAGCAAATCGTAACAATTGCTCGTTAATCATAATAATTTTAACAATAAAACTCATTACTCCTACCTGAGCAATAGTTTAACAGTTTACGGCACAGTCTTACAGTTAGATAAACAATAATATTAAACTTAACACATCCAGGCTGTAACTTCAGCGATGAAGTGAAGACCTTCAAATTGTCCTGCCATTCCAGGTCTTTGTCTCATGTTGGACGTCACTGCAGTCTGTCTGGATCAGCTGGAGGAAAACTATAGGCAGACAAATAGACATGTCAAATAATGTTATGTAACATACTTAATATAACTCTTATGAGTGTTCAACAGCTCATTATTTATTTAATTAAAAACATCATATTATATTAAATTACTCCAATTATATATATATACTGTCATTAATGTTGTTGCAAGCCATAAATGTTTCCTACTTTATGTGGTGGAATAATATATTTTTCAGTTTGACACAGTTTAATTTAAAAATATCTTCCCTTTAAATTGTAAAACTTCAACATTATTACTGTGATAAGCACCCGCTAGCAAGGCGGCGAATTAGCCGGCGGCTAACCCCACTAGCCTCCGCGTTAGCTCACGGCTAACTGCCGCGGCTAATTCGTGTTTAACTCCCGCGGGTCCGCGGTTAAATCCCGGTTAGCTAGCGGTTAGTTAGCGGTTAGCTCGAGGCTAACTCCGCGGTTGAGTCCGCGGCGTTAAGGTAGCGGCTAGCTAGCTCCGTTAGCTCCGCTAGCTTGCTAACATACATGCGCTATGCTGGAAGGCTAGTCGTCGGCTAAATCACTGGGCGGCTAGTAGTTAGCGTCTGTTACCAGTTGAGCTATTCACTGACCTAATAAGATGAAGGAAACGGGTCAGGGATGTTGTGTCAGGAGTTTCAGCAAAGCAGCCAGATATAATTTGTGTTTAAAATAAAGGAAAAGGTCATAATGTCAGGTTCTGGCCCCCTACAGTACTGCAGTAATGGTTTGGGGGGTTTTAATGTTTTGGCAGATCATGTTTTCCACTGAGAGATCTTTTAACGCCTCTCGTCCCCAGCAGCTGCGTGTGTGAACGTGTGTAAGCTGGTTGGGGTCTGGTTGTCATGGCTACCAGGGTCAACTGCTCCTGTTAGAATGTCAGTTGGAAGACGGGGAAAGAGAGAGAAAATGCTGAAAAATCGCCTCGAACAGGAAGGACTTGTGGCCAAACCGTATTTCCAATCATTGAACCGACTTAACTTTGGGCATCTTGAGGCTTTCCTGAACGTCTACATATGCAGTTTGTGGGTAAAATGACGAAATGTGACCTATTCTAAGCGATTCAAAGAAAGGTTACGTCTGCTTTCCTCCAGAAATTTCCTTGCCTTTTTAACATGGCAGTCTATGGAGCTGTGGATGGGTGTTGCTGGCGCATCTTTGTGTCTGACGCCAAAACTATAAGACTTACAGCTTTAGCAGACGAATTTGAGTGAGAAGACAAATTTTCCTACGTTTCTATGTATAAATTATGTCTGTCGTGTGAAATTTGTGGCCACGGGAGCAGTTTCTGTACAGTTTTTTGACTAACTTTCTTCTCCCCTCCTCACTCTAGCTGATGATGTCATCCACTCTAGCACAAACATTCCGCGCAATACACACCCATTATAAACCCTGAAATTTGAGTAAAAACCTACACAACTCTGAGGCTTCATAGTTTAAAAACGGTAAAAGTTGTCGACAAGTGAAGTGAATCTCTGAAGAGAAGGCAAGAGTACCTACGTTTTAAAGTTTAAATGAAGTCTCTCGGTTAAAGTATGCCAGAGCAGTTCATTGTTGAAAATGTCTGTTGAATTTTTTTTTTTTTCGGGCTTCTCCATTCATTTCAATAGGGAAATTTGTCGCAGTTTTTTCGCGACTACGTCGCGAAAAAATCTTGTTTGAAAGAACTGTATAGAAGCACACCGAGTCCGATCGAGACGCACGTTTTGATGTATTTTGTGTCTGTGTGCGACGAACGCTATTTGAGTTGAAAGGTTTCGAAAATGCGTAGGAAAAAGTTTAATAATAACTAGACAATTCCCCTGCGGGAAATCGCGAGAGTGATGCAGTGGCCGCAGCAGTCTGTGATACCATGCTATATTGCTGTGATAGTACGATGCTACGATGCTACGATGATGCTACTATGCCAAGATGCTACAATGCTGAATGAATGAATTAATTTATTGATCATTGAGAGAGACTCACGAGCACGAACGGGGGGACGAGCTTGAGAGCAGGGTCGGTGGGAAGGCTCCTCTCCGGCCGGGGGGGACGTCTGATGAAACATTAAGACCAAACACATACAGAACTCAGCAGTTAAGGAGAAAACAATAGATGTAACATTTCTAGAGCCATTTTCACGCAGACAGATGTCATTGTGGCACAGAAGCTTATCTACTGTGTAAATACCTCCAGGGGGGAAGGGGTGGACCTCAGCTCCTCCAGGTCGAGCCTCCTCCAGCGCTGCTTCACCGCCATGGAACGTCTGGACTTCCTAGGCATCCTGCTGACAAAAAATAGACAGAAAAAAAAAACAAGACAAAATACTTTTCAAAGCTTAACAGGCTATCAAACCTATCAAACTAACCTAAACCCTAACCTTTACCTAAACTCTAACTACCTAATGTAAAATAATCTAATCTAAGACAAATTAATGTAATATGTTATACTTAAATTAAATCTGTGTAGATGAAGGTGTGGTGAATGTATGTGTGTGGGTGAGGTGGCGATACTGCTCTGCGATGGTTGAGGGCGATGAATCAACGATGATCACTCTCAGCTGTCGAAGCACAGGAACCCTTTAATCCTATCAAAGACAATGCAAAAAAATTGAAATGTCTTTCAAATGTTATAAGTAAATGTAAGCAACAAGCTAATAACAAAGCAGACACATGTTAAACATCTGTAGTTGTCATAAAGTGTGTGTTTTCCTTATACTAAGATGCTATGATGCTAAGATGCTTTAATGATGCTACCATGCTATGATGCTTTAATGATCACCTGTTCATATAGTCATAATATAATCCTGGTGAAAATATTTGCGACTTACGTTGCAAATAATTTCATGTTTGACGACAAAAAGTAATGGTCAGGTCAAGACAGGTATGAAAGTATTCGCGACTTACGTCGCGAATGTCTTTACTAAGTAGCATGTCTTTACTACCATGAGCAGCAGCTATAACAAAAAGCACAACTCAAATAGTCATTTAAGGCCTGGTTCCTTCTGACTGGATGGGTGTGAGTTTGATGTCATGCAGGGTACAACAAACCAAACAGGATGAGGAGGATGCAGTAGGCCTGGCTGAGAGAGAGAGACACTGAGAAGGGTCGTCCTTTATGCTTCGCCTTCTACAAACTGAAGGGCAGGTACAGGCAGCAGAGCCCTCCCAGCTCCACCTGAAAGCCAGCATCAAATAAGGAAGAGAGTGGGAGGGATCTCACTAGGATCCCCAGACAAAGAACGAGCAAATCGTAACAATTGATCGTTAATCATAATAATTTTAACAATAAAACTCATTACTCCTACCTGAGCAATAGTTTAACAGTTTACGGCACAGTCTTACAGTTAGAAAAACAATAATATTAAACTTAACACATCCAGGCTGTAACAAGGAATCAGCGATGAAGTGAAGACCTTCAAATTGTCCTGCGAGTCCAGCTCTTTGTCTCATGTTGGACGTCACTGCAGTCTGTCTGGATGAGCTGGAGGAAAACTATAGGCAGACAAATAGACATGTCAAATAATGTTATGTAACATACTTAATATAACTCTTATGAGTGTTCAACAGCTCATTATTTATTTAATTAAAAACATATTATATTAAATTACTCCAATTATATATATACTGTCATTAATGTTGTTGCAAGCCATAAATGTTTCCTACTTTATGTGGTGGAATAATATATTTTTCAGTTTGACACAGTTTAATTTAAAAATATCTTCCCTTTAAATTGTAAAACTTCAACATTATTACTGTGATAAGCCCCCGGCTTGCAACGCAGCGAATTAGCCGGCGGCTAACCCCACTAGCCTCCGCGTTAGCTCACGGCTAACTGCCGCGGCTAATTCGTGTTTAACTCCCGCGGGTCCGCGGTTAAATCCCGGTTAGCTAGCGGTTAGCTAGCGGTTAGCTCGAGGCTAACTCCGCGGTTGAGTCCGCGGCGTTAAGGTAGCGGCTAGCTAGCTCCGTTAGCTCCGCTAGCTTGCTAACATACATGCGCTATGCTGGAAGGCTAGTCGTCGGCTAAATCACTGGGCGGCTAGTCGTTAGCGTCTGTTAGCAGTTAAGCTATTCACTGACCTAATAAGATGAAGGAAACGGGTCAGGGATGTTGTGTCAGGAGTTTCAGCAAAGCAGCCAGATATAATTTGTGTTTAAAATAAAGGAAAAGGTCAAACTATAGCTAAGAGGCCCAGCAGCTATGTGAAAGCACCAAGGGAGACAGCGATGGTTTGGGGGGTTTTAATGTTTTGGCAGATCATGTTTTCCACTGAGAGCTCTTTTCCCGCCTCTCGTCCCCTCCTGCTGCGTGTGTAAGCTGGTTGGGGTCTGGTTGTCATGGCTACCAGGGTCTACTGATGCTGAAGTCTCCTTCTCTCTCTCACCTCTGCCTGAGTCAGAGGGAAAGTGCAAACTAGGATTTGCCCTCCGAACAAATGCTCATAAATCAAAAACTACAAGTCCTATCGGGAAAACGAACACATCGTGAGCGTCAGCCGAGGGTTTTCTACAATTTAGTGTTGTTCCCACGCGCCTACTGCGAAAATTGTGGCCGTAGTCGTTTTAGAAAAAAAGTATGCGACGTGAAAAATCGTCGAAAAATCGCTCTCGCTTTCCACATACACACACATGGGGAAAAATTCGAAAACTGGTCGGCGCACTCCTCGCTCGGAGGAGCCTGCAGCCCAAACCGTACGTCTCACACAAATAAAACCCACACCATCTGAAAGCCAACAAAAATCCCTACGTTTTTACGTATTTTTTATCTCTGAACCTCAAAATCTGTGGCCACCACGTGAGATTGAACCTTTTTTTTTCAGAATATCACCGAAACTCTGAAGTTAGAGTGTCGGTCAGAGTGGGCCCATAGAGCCCCATTATAAACGCTGATTTTTAATTTTTTTCCCCAAATTTCACCAAAACGTAAACTGTGACCCTGACCAAACCGTAAAAGGTATCGAAACGCCGTTTTCAGGAAGAGAAAGCTACACTTCCCGTGCCTCGTACAAACTTCCAAGCAAGTTTCTACTACAAAGCATGGCCGAGTAATCACTCGACAAAGCCAAGCTGTAAATTTTGGAATGTTGCCGCTTTTTTCGGGCTTCTCCATTCATTTCAATGGGAAATTTATCGCATTTTTTTCGCGACTATGTCGCGAAAAAATCTTGTTTGAAAGAACTGTATAGAAGCACACCGAGTCCGATCGAGACGCACGTTTTGATGTATTTTGTGTCTGTGTGCGACGAACGGTATTTGAGTTGAAAAGTTTCGAAAATCCGTAGGAAAAAGTTTAATAATAATAAGAAGAAAAAACGTAGTGAAGAACAATAGTTTGCAGTGCTTCGCACTGCAAACTATTGACTCCCATAGCTTTGCTATGAGGGTCAATAGTTTGCATTGCGTAGCACTGCATCACTAACTAGACAATTCCCCTGCGGGAAATCGCGAGAGTGATGCAGTGGCCGCAGCAGTCTGCGATACCATGCTATATTGCTGTGATAGTACGATGCTACGATGATGCTACTATGCCAAGATGCTACTACAATGCTATGATGCTAAGATACTAAGATGCTATGATACTAAGATGCTACAAAGCTAAGATACTATGTTGCTACGATGCTTAGATGCTACATTGCAATTATACTAAGATGCTATGATGCTTTAATGATCACCTGTTCATATAGTCATAATATAATCCTGGTGAAAATATTTGCGACTTACGTTGCAAATAATTTCATGTTTGACTACAAAAAGTAATGGTCACGTCAAGACAGGTATGAAAGTATTCGCGACTTACGTCGCGAATGTCTTTACTAAGTAGCATGTCTTTACTACCATGAGCAGCAGCTATAACAAAAAGCACAACTCAAATAGTCATTTAAGGCCTGGTTCCTTCTGACTGGATGGGTGTGAGTTTGATGTCATGCAGGGTACAACAAACCAAACAGGATGAGGAGGATGCAGTAGGCCTGGCTGAGAGAGAGAGACACTGAGAAGGGTCGTCCTTTATGCTTCGCCTTCTACAAACTGAAGGGCAGGTACAGGCAGCAGAGCCCTCCCAGCTCCACCTGAAAGCCAGCATCAAATAAGGAAGAGAGTGGGAGGGATCTCACTAGGATCCCCAGACAAAGAACGAGCAAATCGTAACAATTGATCGTTAATCATAATAATTTTAACAATAAAACTCATTACTCCTACCTGAGCAATAGTTTAACAGTTTACGGCACAGTCTTACAGTTAGAAAAACAATAATATTAAACTTAACACATCCAGGCTGTAACAAGGAACCAGCGATGAAGTGAAGACCTTCAAATTGTCCTGCGAGTCCAGCTCTTTGTCTCATGTTGGACGTCACTGCAGTCTGTCTGGATCAGCTGGAGGAAAACTATAGGCAGACAAATAGACATGTCAAATAATGTTATGTAACATACTTAATATAACTCTTATGAGTGTTCAACAGCTCATTATTTATTTAATTAAAAACATCATATTATATTAAATTACTCCAATTATATATATACTGTCATTAACGTTGTTGCAAGCCATAAATGTTTCCTACTTTATGTGGTGGAATAATATATTTTTCAGTTTGACAGTTTCATTTAAAAATATCTTCCCTTTAAATTGTAAAACTTCAACATTATTACTGTGATAAGCACCCGCTAGCAAGGCGGCGAATTAGCCGGCGGCTAACCCCACTAGCCTCCGCGTTAGCTCACGGCTAACTGCCGCGGCTAATTCGTGTTTAACTCCCGCGGGTCCGCGGTTAAATCCCGGTTAGCTAGCGGTTAGTTAGCGGTTAGCTCGAGGCTAACTCCGCGGTTGAGTCCGCGGCGTTAAGGTAGCGGCTAGCTAGCTCCGTTAGCTCCGCTAGCTTGCTAACATACATGAGCTATGCTGGAAGGCTAGTCGTCGGCTAAATCACTGGGCGGCTAATCGTTAGCGTCTGTTAGCAGTTTAGCTATTCACTGACCTAATAAGATGAAGGAAACGGGTCAGGGATGTTGTGTCAGGAGTTTCAGCAAAGCAGCCAGATATAATTTGTGTTTAAAATAAAGGAAAAGGTCACAATGTCAGGTTCTGGCCCCCTACAGTACTGCAGTAATGGTTTGGGGGGTTTTAATGTTTTGGCAGATCATGTTTTCCACTGAGAGCTCTTTTCCCGCCTCTCGTCCCCAGCAGCTGCGTGTGTGAACGTGTGTAAGCTGGTTGGGGTCTGGTTGTCATGGCTACCAGGGTCAACTGCTCCTGTTAGAATGTCAGTTGGAAGACGGGGAAAGAGAGAGAAAATGCTGAAAAATCGCCTCGAACAGGAAGGACTTGTGGCCAAACCGTATTTCCAATCATTGAACCGACTTAACTTTGGGCATCTTGAGGCTTTCCTGAACGTCTAGATGTGTAATTTGTGGGTAAAATGAAGAAATGTGACCTATTCTAAGCGATTCAAAGAAAGGTTACGTCTGCTTTCCTCCAGAAATTTCCCTGCCTTTTTAACATGGCAGTCTATGGAGCTGTGGGTGGGTGTTGCTGGCGCATCTTTGTGTCTGACGCCAAAACTATAAGACTTACAGCTTTAGCAGACGAATTTGAGTGAGAAGACACATTTTCCTACGTTTCTATGTATAAATTATGTCTGTCGTGTGAAATTTGTGGCCACGGGAGCAGTTTCTGTGCAGTTTTTTGACTAACTTTCTTCTCCCCTCCTCACTCTAGCTGATGATGTCATCCACTCTAGCACAAACATTCCGCGCAATACACACCCATTATAAACCCTGAAATTTGAGTAAAAACCTACACAACTCTGAGGCTTCATAGTTTAAAAACGGTAAAAGTTGTCGATAAGTGAAGTGAATCTCTGAAGAGAAGGCAAGAGTACCTACGTTTTAAAGTTTAAATGAAGTCTCTCGGTTAAAGTATGCCAGAGCAGTTCATTGTTGAAAATGTCTGTTGAATTTTTTTTTTTTTCGGGCTTCTCCATTCATTTCAATTGGGAAATTTGTCGCAGTTTTTTCGCGACTACGTCGCGAAAAAATCTTGTTTGGAAGAACTGTATAGAAGCACACCGAGTCCGATCGAGACGCACGTTTTGATGTATTTTGTGTCTGTGTGCGACGAACGGTATTTGAGTTGAAAGGTTTCGAAAATGCGTAGGAAAAAGTTTAATAATAATAATAATAAGAAGAAAAACGTAGTGAAGAACAATAGTTTGCAGTGCTTCGCACTGCAAACTATTGACTCCCATAGCTTTGCTATGAGGGTCAATAGTTTGCATTGCGTAGCACTGCATCACTAACTAGACAATTCCCCTGCGGGAAATCGCGAGAGTGATGCAGTGGCCGCAGCAGTCTGCGATACCATGCTATATTGCTGTGATAGTACGATGCTACGATGCTACGATGATGCTACAATGCCAAGATGCTACAATGCTGAATGAATTAATTAATTTATTGATCATTGAGAGATACTCACGAGCACGAACGGGGGGACGAGCTTGAGAGCAGGGTCGGTGGGAAGGCTCCTCTCCGGCCGGGGGGGACGTCTGATGAAACATTAAGACCAAACACATACAGAACTCAGCAGTTAAGGAGAAAACAATAGATGTAACATTTCTAGAGCCATTTTCACGCAGACAGATGTCATTGTGGCACAGAAGCTTATCTACTGTGTAAATACCTCCAGGGGGGAAGGGGTGGACCTCAGCTCCTCCAGGTCGAGCCTCCTCCAGCGCTGCTTCACCGCCATGGAACGTCTGGACTTCCTAGGCATCCTGCTGACAAAAAATAGACAGAAAAAAAAAACAAGACAAAATACTTTTCAAAGCTTAACAGGCTATCAAACCTATCAAACTAACCTAAACCCTAACCTTTACCTAAACTCTAACTACCTAATGTAAAATAATCTAATCTAAGACAAATTAATGTAATATGTTATACTTAAATTAAATCTGTGTAGATGAAGGTGTGGTGAATGTATGTGTGTGGGTGAGGTGGCGATACTGCTCTGCGATGGTTGAGGGCGATGAATCAATGATGATCACTCTCAGCTGTCGAAGCACAGGAACCCTTTAATCCTATCAAAGACAATGCAAAAAAATTGAAATGTCTTTCAAATGTTATAAGTAAATGTAAGCAACAAGCTAATAACAAAGCAGACACATGTTAAACATCTGTAGTTGTCATAAAGTGTGTGTTTTCCTTATACTAAGATGCTATGATGCTAAGATACTACAATGCTAAGATGCTTTAATGATGCTACAATGCTATGATGCTAAGATGCTTTAATGATGCTACCATGCTATGATGCTTTAATGATCACCTGTTCATATAGTCATAATATAATCCATGTTTGACTACAAAAAGTAATGGTCAGGTCAAGACAGGTATGAAAGTATTCGCGACTTACGTCGCGAATGTCTTTACTAAGTAGCATGTCTTTACTACCATGAGCAGCAGCTATAACAAAAAGCACAACTCAAATAGTCATTTAAGGCCTGGTTCCTTCTGACTGGATGGGTGTGAGTTTGATGTCATGCAGGGTACAACAAACCAAACAGGATGAGGAGGATGCAGTAGGCCTGGCTGAGAGAGAGAGACACTGAGAAGGGTCGTCCTTTACGCCCTTCTACAAACTGAAGGGCAGGTACAGGCAGCAGACCCCTCCCAGCTCCACCTGAAAGCCAGCATCAAATAAGGAAGAGAGTGGGAGGGATCGTCACACCCCCACCTTTAAGAGGGCTGTCCTCACTAGGATCCCCAGACAAAGAACGAGCAAATCGCAATAATTGATCGTTAATCATCATAATTTTAACAATAAAACTCATTACTCCTACCTGAGCAATAGTTTAACAGTTTACGGCACAGTCTTACAGTTAGAAAAACGTCAATATTAAACTTAACACATCCAGGCTGTAACAAGGAATCAGCGATGAAGTGAAGACCTTCAAACTGTCCTGTTAGTCCAGCTCTTTGTCTCATTGTCTCATGTTGGACGTCACTGCAGTCTGTCTGGATCAGCTGGAGGAAAACTATACGCAGACAAATAGACATGTCAAATAATGTTATGTAACATACTGAATATAACTCTTATGAGTGTTCAACAGCTCATTATTTATTTAATTAAAAATATCATATTATATTAAATTACTCCAATTATTTATATATACTGTCATTAATGTTGTTACAAGCCATAAACGTTTCCTACTTTATGTGGTGGAATAATATATTTTTCAATTTGACACAGTTTTAGTGGCTAACCCCACTAGCCTCCGCGTTAGCTCGCGGCTAAATCCCGCGGCTAACTCGCGGTTAAGTCCCGCGGGTCCGCGGTTAAATCCCGGTTAGCTCGCGGTTAAGTCCCGGTTAGCTCGCGGTTAAATCCCGGTTAGCTCGCGGTTAAATCCCGGTTAGCTCGCGGTTAGCTCGAGGCTAGCTCGCGGAGTTAGCTCGAGGCTAACTCCGCGGTTTAGTCCGCGGCGGTTAGCTAGCTGCTAGCTCCGCTAGCTCGCTAACATACATGAGCTATGCTGGAAGGCTAGCCTAAGGCTAAAACATTGGGCAGCTAGTAGTTAACTTCTATTAACAGTT
>NW_028181467.1:0-37556 GCF_963514085.1 Chelon labrosus
CTTGTATCTGTGCAGGGGGACAGGACGGGACGGGACGGGTCAGGACAGGACAGGATGAGATTCAGATTCAGGACAACTTGGAGAATACGAGGCGGCTGAGTGTGATTCATCGTGTGGTTAATTACTGATGTGATCATGTTGATTATTTCCTCTAGAATGAGACGCGTCTTCAGAGACCTGGTTCCTCTGAGGATAGAAACTACCAGGGTCCAGCTCTAATCTCAGCTTTGTCTCTAAAATAACTAAATGATCAGATCAGTCAAGCTTGATCTTTAGTAGTTATTTATTTTAGTTCTGCTATAAACCACAACCACAGCCCTGTAGCCTCAAAATGTCTTCTTCGTCTTCCGTTTTAATGGCGGTCGGCTAGAAGAAGAGGAACCGAAACCCAGCGTCTAACCATGTTTCCTGTGTAGATGAAGTCAGTTCTCTGTTAGTCAGTAACTAGTGTACTGTGGATGTGTGGTGAGGTGGTAGTAGTTGATCATCTAAACAGAATCCATGGAGTCCACTCAGTCAAAGGCTGCACCCAAACAACAACAACAAACACTGAACGTTTAAAAGAAGAGAAAAGTTTCCTGGAGACAGCGTCAAGGAGAAACATCTTCCAGAGAGGGTTAGGGAGTTTATGGCAGCGTTGGATGACCAGAACATTTCTGGAGTAGAGAACACAAGGTACCAGCTACCCTCTCCACACTACATTAACTCTGACTGAAAGATTTATTGGACTGAATCCAGTCCACTCTAGGAGAAGACAAGGAAGACAAGGACAGACTTTAGGACGCTACAGGAGACCTACTCTAGGAGAAGACAAGGACAGACTTTAGGACGCTACAGGAGACCAACTCTAAGAGAAGACAAGGAAGACAAGGACAGACTTTAGGACGACACAGGAGACCAACTCTAAGAGAAGACAAGGAAGACAAGGACAGACTTTAGGACGACACAGGAGACCAACTCTAAGAGAAGACAAGGAAGACAAGGACAGACTTTAGGACGACACAGGAGACCAACTCTAAGAGAAGACAAGGAAGACAAGGACAGACTTTAGGAAGACACAGGAGACCAACTCTAAGAGAAGACAAGGAAGACAAGGACAGACTTTAGGACGACACAGGAGACCAACTCTAAGAGAAGACAAGGAAGACAAGGACAGACTTTAGGACGACACAGGAGACCAACTCTGAGAGAAGACAAGGAAGACAAGGACAGACTTTAGGAAGACACAGGAGACCAACTCTAGGAGAAGACAAGGAAGACAAGGACAGACTTTAGGAAGACACAGGAGACCAACTCTAGGAGAAGACAAGGAAGACAAGGACAGACTTTAGGACGCTACAGGAGACCAACTCTAGGAGAAGACAAGGAAGACAAGGACAGACTTTAGGAAGCTACAGGAGACCAACTCTAGGAGAAGACAAGGTACCAGCTTCCCTCTCCAGGCGACTCTAGGAGATCGGATCGGGACTCGATCGAGGGGCAAAAATAAGAATAAAAATATATCAGGAAGAACTTAACGTTGTTCTAAAATCTGGATCATCTCCCCAAGTCACAACAACAACCAGCAGCTGTTCTTGGTTCTGATCCAGCGGTAGGTAGAGATGTATTAGATGGAGACAGAGCTGTAGGCTACAGCTACACAGACACTCACTGACTCTGAGGCCGTAACCTAGATGGGAAGTGATGCGCAATGGCTGCTGCTGCTGCTGCTGCTGTGGTAGTGGGGGTGGGGGTGGCAGGGTGGGGGGGTTGATTCAGAGCAGTGCATTCTCACCTCCGGGGCAAAACATGGTGTGCCACAGCTTTTTCCATCTCTATCCACTCTGCTGCCTTTCAGTCTGCACATGCTCAGAGCAGCTCCTCTTTATCAAACATGTAAAAATAAAACCCTCTGAGTGCTTCAGAGTCTGCATGATTCATGAACGTGTCAAAAACAGAACCAACGAGCGAAGGGTTCCTCTTCAGGTCACAGAGGACCTGCTCCGGTCTGAACCCGGGCCCTGCTACTCACCCGTTGCAGGGATTCTCCTGATACTTTGGAGCCGTGTAGGAGAAGGGCGACATGTTTTTGTCCACGAAGGAGCCGAAGCCCAGACGGAAGTTGCTGGTGAGCTTCCCCATCTCCTGAGCCAGCTTGGTGCCCAGGTTCCGGATGGTGTCCAGGTCGTCCTTCATGGACAGAGACAGGTCCATCAGGTAGTAGACGTCCACGGGGTAGTCCTCCACCTGCCGCACCTGCAGGTCGAACCACGTCTGGTCTCCTGTAGGGGGGACAAAGAGGAGAGGAAGGAGCGTCACGGTTGGCACGCTGTGAAACTTTTTCCGTCTTCCGACTCGTTCCAGTTCTCACCCGGTCTCAGGCTCAGGGAGATCTTCTGCGGCGCGATCTGGACGACGTCGTACTGCGTCGACCCGGACCCTTTGGAGCTCAGCGGCAGGTTCTGCAGGACAGACATGCTGCTGGAGGGGAACTCGATGAAGCTTGCCCCGCAGCCCCTCTTCTGCAGGTTCTCTCTGAAGTCGCAGCGTGACGTGAGAGTCCGTCCTCTCCCAAAGTCCTGAAGGAAAGAACGGAGAGCAGCATCAGTGACCGACGGCCGGAGAGGCTCATATGAGACGCCGGGAGTCGAGCAGAGACGAGGGCGGTACCTCTTGTGCGCACCAGGCGCAACTGGGATGGATGAGGAGGCATTCCTCACAGGAAGTAGCGCTGCCACTCATGCACATGTTGAGACCTGAGGAGAGAGGATTAGGGTTAAAGACCGGGACGTGTCTTTAGTCTTAGGTGCTGCATTCAAGCGCGTCATTGGGCGGTGGGTGGTTAGAGAACTGATCTGATGCAGAGACAAACAGAGACACAGCACATCATCATTTTGCATCTGATATTTATAAAGACAGACACTGACTGGCCACTTCATTAGGTACGCTAGTGAGAACAGTCCAGGTCTAAATCTAGTCTCCATGAAGGTTCTAGTGTTCAGCTCTAGTTTCTAGATGTTCTATATGTACTAGTGAACTGACAGGTGTTCCTAATGTTTTGACATTTTAATCTAAATAACAGAAACTCTTCAGTGTTTAGTTCAGTCCAGTTTAACAGCACCACAGACTCCATCCTCCACAATGATCATCAGGTGAATCACCTCCTTCCTGACTCTGCTTCTACATCAACTCAACAGTCATGAGGTGTACCTAATGAAGTGGCCAGACTGGGTGCAACAATTATAGCAGATTAAATAATGTTTTTCTTTCACTACTTGATCCTGAAAACCTTAAAAAACACCATCACCAACGTCCTGGAGTCAAAATAACGTCTGAATAATTTACATGTTTTTGTCCTAAACATTAAAATAAACTAAAAATATAAAGTTTAAAGTAACGTAGGACAAAGACAATCACCAAGATCTCACTATGTTCTATTTGATCTCATTTATAAAAGACTGATCAATCTATCTGCTGCTTTAATTTATTCTAATATTTATTCTAGGTGTCTCCTCACACACTAGCTGGCCACTTCATTAGGTACACTAGTCAATGCATTCTAATATAACAGCAGTGTTCAGCTTTAGTTTCTAATAATCGTCGTCATGACTTGAGGAGGTGACACGTGTTTTAGAACAAGCTGTAAAGTCTCTAACTCAATGACAGCAAAGTTAAATAAATGACACTGATCATTACTGAGGAAATACAATTTAGATCTACACCAGTTGGCCACTTTATTAGGTACACTAGTCAATGTATTCTAATACAACAGTCCTGATCTAAATCTTTGCTTCATGAGTTTTATTTTACTGCTTCTCTGCTGGAACTGATTGAGACTAGAAGTAATTCACTGGCGTCATGATTCACTTTATTCCTCATTATTTAACCTGCATGACTGAATACACTCCCTGGCCACTTCATTAGGTACACCTCATGACTGCTCTAATGTTGAGTTGATGTAGAAGCAGAGTCAGGAAGGTGGTGATTCACCTGATGATCATTGTGGAGGATGGAGTCTGTGGTGCTGTTAAACTGGACTGAACTAAACACTGAAGAGTTTCTGTTATTTAGACTAAAATGTCAAAACATTAGGAACACCTGTCAGTTCAGTAGAACTAGAGAATGAAAACACAGTAGAATCAACATCTAGAAACTAGAGCTGAACACTAGAACCTTCATGGAGACTAGATTTAGATCAGGACTGTTGAATTAGAAAACATTGACTGGTGTACCTAATAAAGTGGCCAGCTGGTGTAAATACAGTCAAATGTAGGTCCTACTAACTGAATATAAAGCCTCATAGAGGAGGAGTGCTGTATTCAAACAGATTCACATGAACACATGAACCAGTCTCGTGTCTCCACAGACACTCTCCGTGTCTTTGTGTTACCTCCAGCAGCGTGCAGGAATGTGTGCAGGAGCAGCGCGCAGCCCACGGCCGCTCTCCACGTCCCCGTCCCCGTCCCCGTCCCGCTCCACATGCTGTCACTCTGCGTGTTTACCGAGGCTCTCCTCTCCTCTCCTCTCCTCTCCGTTAAATCCCCCGCTTCCTGGCTCGTCCCGCTCCTCGGAGCTGTCTCATCGGCGTCGGGTCGGTCCTCAGATCACAGCGCGCTCTGTCCCCTCTCGGCGGCGCACAAAGACGCGTCGGTGCGCACGCAGGGACAGCTCTCCATTGTGTTGCGCTCAGCTCCGCTCAGCTCAGCTCCTGTTGATCCGCTCTGCTCTGCTCTGCTCTGCGTGGACTCACCGACCCACGGGGCTTCACTACTCCTGCTGCAGCTGACAGCGACTCCAGAACTTCTCAGTGGAGCTCATGGTTGGTTGGGAACCGGAGCAGACACGAACTGGAAGAAGAGACAAGACAAGAAAGAAAGAAAGAGAGAAAGAAATGCGCAGAGATGAAGAGAAACGACGCACAGCTGGGTTTTTTTTCTCCCCAGACCAAAGTGCTGCCTCCTCGGCTTGTCCGGTTGGAGTCCCAGCTGGAATCTCCGCCCAGTCGGGATTACGTTAACCCGTTAGTGGCCTCAGCGAGCTGCAGGCAGCACGGAGCCAGACAGGCCTGAAGGACGACACCTAGTGGTGGCTCTACGAGACTACAGACAGATAGATAGATGACAGATAGATAGATAGACAGATAGATAGATAGATAGATGACAGATAGACAGATAGATAGATAGATAGATGACAGATAGATAGATGACAGATAGATAGATGACAGATAGATGACAGATAGATAGATAGATGACAGATAGATAGATGACAGATAGATGACAGACAGATAGATAGATGACAGATAGATAGATGACAGATAGATGACAGATAGATAGATGACAGATAGATGACAGACAGATAGATAGATGACAGATAGATAGATGACAGATAGATGACAGATAGATAGATAGATGACAGATAGATAGACATTCAGTAATTCTGAACATAATCCCTGAAGGAAATTTAGGCAAAAGGAAAAAATGAAAACCCTGAGATATTAAAGCCAAACGATCAGAGGAAATTATGGAGCAGATGTTTGTTTTATTGACATTAACAGAAAAGAAGCCCCTTCATATTAATAACTATATGAACCCTTAACGTTCCTTTACATAAACCATTTCTCTCTCTAATAACCAACAGAAGAAGACGTCATGTCAACGACTCTGACGCTTTGAACGTCCAAAACCTTCATGAGAACAATCAAAACCGATGAGCAGCTACTAGAACTAAACTAAAACACTGATGCTGCTGATGGCGCCGGCCTGTTCAGGATCTCGGACGTCATCTCTCGGACGGTCCGGAGCGGCAGGCTACCGAGGGCGCCCCGGTGCTTCCTCCTCAGCTCCATCAGGGCGTCCAGGATCCTCTGCCTCCCGACGTCTGGGTGGAGCTCGGTCAGCTCCGCCGTCAGCGCGTCCAAGCTGTCCATGGTGCCGTAGCGCTGGGGGACGAAGGCTCCCTTAGCCGAGGGCGGGACGCCGACCGGCTTCCTGGTCTCGATGCTGGAGCGGAGAGGAGGGTGGAGGACGAGCTGCAGAGGGAACACACAGACGGGATTATAGTGATCACAGAGCTGGAACGGACAGCTGGCAACCTGAGAGGACACCTACATTAACTCTAGAGACCAGAACTGTTTTAGTAGCAGGCTGGAAACATGTTGATGTAACATGGAGGTCTGTGAGGACTGACCACGGTCTGAGTATAAGAGATGGACGCCATGACGGCTCCTCTAAAGAGAAGCTAAAGGTTAATGAGGAGTTTTTTTGTAATTTCATTCGTTTTCTGTAACCTCTTGTCCTCTGGAGGGTCATGGGCTCTGGAGCCTATCCCAGCTGTCATTGGTCTAGAGGGGGGGTCCACCCTGGACAGGTCTCCAGCCTATCCCAGCTGTCATTGGTCTAGAGGGGGGGTCCACCCTGGACAGGTCTCCAGTCTATCCCAGCTGTCATTGGTCTAGAGGGGGGGTCCACCCTGGACAGGTCTCCAGTCTATCCCAGCTGTCATTGGTCTAGAGGGGGGGTCCACCCTGGACAGGTCTCCAGTCTATCCCAGCTGTCATTGGTCTAGATGGGGGGTCCACCCTGGACAGGTCTCCAGTCTATCACAGGGCTAACACAGAGAGACACTCACACCTACGGCCAATTTAGAATCACCAATGAACCTAACCAGCATGTCTTTGGACGGTGGGAGGAAGCTGGAGAACCTGGAGAGAACCCACAGACTCCACACAGAAAGGAACCAGTCGGAACATGGATTAGAACCTAGAACCTTCTGGCTGGTAGGTCATGTTTCCTGGAGGCTGTGTGGTACCATGGAGGGTTAAAACTGATTGAAAGATCAAAATGAACGACCTGTCCTGGTGTGTCTGTGTCTAACTCAGAGTAATCCGTGTTAATATCTGGACGACGTCCTCTCACCTCTCTTGTCTTGGAGGTTTGTCGTTCAGACTCGGCCCCTCCACCGGAGGCCGGGTCCCGGCTCCTGCTCCCGCTCCCACCGGGGCCTCCTCCAATGTGCTCCAAGCATAAAGCGTGGCCTCGCACCCGGCGTCCATTCAGCTCCGCCACCGCAGCCTCGGCCGATTGGAGCCCACTCACCATCACTATGGCAACCCTGGAGAAGGAGGACGGCGCTCGGGTTATTATTGTTTGTTTAGAAACCGAGCAGGAACGGGTTGAGACGGTCTGAACAATCAAACAGTATCTCACCTGAAGTCGCTGGTCAAAGCAGAGACTCTGACCTCACAGACTCTGTATTTGTCAAACAGCAGCATCACTTCACCCTGATGAAGAGGAGGCAGGATAAATAACTGACAGCCTGTGCTGCCCCCTGCTGGTCACAGGTCTGTCCTGCACACAGTGAAAGCTCACCTCTGTCATGTCTCTGGGGACGTTGGAGACGCAGAGCGCTGAGCTCCTGGTGTCCTCGCTGCTCGACACTAAAGATTTAAATGAATTAAAAATCTCCTCATGTTCCTCTGAGATACTTTTAACTCGACGCTCACTCACCGTCCTTAGGATGGGGCGAGGTCGATGTTTGACGCTGTCCCGTCTCAGGGAGCTCCA
Source organism: Chelon labrosus (assembly GCF_963514085.1). Taxonomy (NCBI): domain Eukaryota; kingdom Metazoa; phylum Chordata; class Actinopteri; order Mugiliformes; family Mugilidae; genus Chelon; species Chelon labrosus. The sequence continues at coordinate 7,542 of NW_028181467.1, forward strand.
GGTCTTCTTCAGCGTCGTACCACGCCTCACTCGTGTTCACCTCTTCACATGCTGCTTATATTAATTCATATAAATGTCACATTACTGATCTGCTTTCCTTTCTTGCTGTGTGTGTTATTCTAAGCACCTCTATCCTGTGGGATGAGGGCGACGGCTCTCCTTGTTTTGACGCTTCCCTTCTTGATCAGTTCCTCTTCGTTCTGATCCACCTGAGAAGAATCAAGAGTTGGATCCAAACCACAGATAAATCAACACAAATGTGTCAGCAGCTTCTTCTTCGTCTTCGTCTCACCTGGCAGACGGTTCTGCTTCGGTCACAACGAGGCGACGCCTGGAGGGACGACAACACCGATGTGTTTGTGTTTACGACAATCTAAAAGGTGGACACACGCCAGACACTTGTATTTATTTCTGTTCCAGCTGTGGTGGCGTCACCGAGGTTACAGGGAGGGGTGTCGTACCTGTCGTACCTGTGCAGGGGTGTAACTCGCTCCTCTCATGATCTTCTCACAGTCGACGGACAGAGGCTTCAGCTGCTCCAGAGGAACTCCAGCCAGGACGTCCTGCTTCATCTGGTTGTAGTCAGAGTCCAGTTTCTGCAGAACATCGACAACGTTTGCAGGAAGCTGCTTCGTCCTGTAGAGACAGAAAGAGAGGACATTAAAATAAGACAGGGAGGAACCAGAAGGAAACAAGTCAGTGGTACTGCTGTAACATCAGGCCTCTGGACGGTCCAGTCTGGCCCTGCAGGGATGAGGAGGAGGATGAGGAGGAGGAGGAGGAGGAGGAGGAGGAGGAGGAGGTGGAGGCTGAAGGACATGTCCTCACCCTGTGCTGGGCTGGTGTCCCTCAGAGACACAGTAGAGTCTCCAGCAGTGTTGTCTACAGACGCTGTGCTGCAGGGTGAGGAGGCTCAGCTCCGTCTGACGGACTCGTTGGACACAGTCACATGTTTCTCTGAACTCACGACCAGAACTGAAAGAAATGAAAGTTGATCAACATCTGAAAATGTTTCCAGAAAGAAAGAAGAACAACTGGACTTGGAGGGTTTCCTTAAAGACGTTTCATCCAAGTGGTTTATGTGTTCCTTCCTACCATCCTTCCTTAACATGAGAGTCTTTCCATCTGGTTCCAACATCTGGATCATCTGCCCAAATCAACAACCAGCTGTTCATGGTTCTGATCCTTCCTTTAATCTCTCTTACCTTCTTCCCTGACAACTATCCTTCTTTAATTCCTTCCTTCCCTCTCTTCTTCCTTCTCTTCTTCCTTCCTTCCTTCACTTCTTTCCTTCCATGTTTCCTTCCTTCCTTCCCTTTTTCCTTCCTTCCTTCCTTCTTTCCATTCTTTCTTTCCTCCCTTCTCTCCTTCCCTTCCTTCCTTCCTTCTCCCCTTCCTTCTCTTCCTTCCTTTCCCTTCCTTCCTTCCTTCCTTCCTTCCTTCTCTCCTTTCCTTCCTTCCTTCCTTCCTTCTCCCCTTCCTTCTCTTCCTTCCTTCCTTCCTTCCTTCCTTCCTTCTCTCCTTTCCTTCCTTCCTTCCTTCCTTCTCCCCTTCCTTCTCTTCCTTCCTTTCCCTTCCTTCCTTCCTTCTCTCCTTCCCTTCCTTCCTTTCTTCCTTCCCTCATTCCCTCCTTAAATTAATCAGATCTTAACATGTGAGAGTCTTTCCATCTGGTTCCAACATCTGGATCATGTCTCCAAGTCAACCAGCAGCTGTTGATGGTTCTGATCCAGCGGTAGGTAGAGATCCATTAGAGACAGCAGCTGGTACAATATTCTACTGACCACATGATGGCGCTGCTGATTTACAGACACACAAACTGAGATCAGATCTCAAGTGCTGGCTGGGGACGCATGTGGAGACACATTTATATTAAGACCAGGTGGAGACACATTTATATTCAGACCAGGTGGAGACACGTTTAGATTCAGACCAGGTTATATGATATGTGAACGTGTAGGTGATAAATTACCTTTTCATTTTCTCTTTCAGGTCTTGGTTCGTCTTCAGTTTGATAAACTCCTGGAAAAAGTTAAAAAGTTCTGTTTCAGGTTTTGACTGGAGATGCTTCCACAGTGACTCTGGTTTCAAACTTACCCCGGTGAGATAGTCCAGGTCCGCCATGTGGACTTCAGTGATGATGTGTTTGTCAGCCGTCTCTGGTCGTTGGGTCTGGGTGGACGCTGACGTGCTCGGCGTGGGATCGGTGCTGACCATCACATCACAGGACGCATCAGCGGTGACGGGACGGGACGTCAGGTTGTCTTCTCTGGGCAGACAGACGAGGATGCTCTTAATGTCCTCCATGATGCTGTGGAAGTCGCTCTGGTCTTCATCGTTAACTATAACGAACTCATTACTGGGGACAGCTTCCTCCTGTGGCGTCTCCTCTGTGGTCTTTTCATCAACTGGGTCCAGAAGACGAGAATCATCCATGGACCATTTACATCCTGCAGCATCTGTCCCTCTGTCCTTAGAGGGAGACTCTTTAACAGCTGTTGACCATTCTGACCTGTAACATGAGACATATGCTGAGACATGGACACGAGTAAATCTGAATAGAAATGGTGGTAACCATGGTAACCTTCATTAATCATCATCAGGTGAGGATCAGAAACATGGAGGTAGAAAAACAAGATGAACCAAGATGGAGTCGATGTGGACAGAGACGATGGAGACGTGGAGACGTCTTGGTCGTCTTCTTAGACTCTAGACATTCAGGACATGGAGGAGGACATGGAAGAGGACATGGAGGAGGACATGGAGGAGGACATGGAGGAGGAGGACATGGAGGAGGAGATGGAGGAGGAGGACATGGAGGAGGAGATGGAGGAGGAGGAGATGGAGGAGGAGATGGAGGAGGACATGGAGGAGGAGATGGAGGAGGAGATGGAGGAGGACATGGAGGAGGAGGACATGGAAGAGGACATGGAGGAGGACATGGAGGAGGACATGGAGGAGGAGGACATGGAAGAGGACATGGAGGAGGAGGACATGGAAGAGGACATGGAGGAGGACATGGAGGAGGACATGGAGGAGGAGGACATGGAGGAGGAGATGGAGGAGGAGGACATGGAGGAGGAGATGGAGGAGGAGGAGATGGAGGAGGAGATGGAGGAGGACATGGAGGAGGAGATGGAGGAGGAGATGGAGGAGGACATGGAGGAGGAGGACATGGAGGAGGACATGGAGGAGGAGATGGAGGAGGAGATGGAGGAGGACATGGAGGAGGAGGACATGGAGGAGGAGATGGAGGAGGACATGGAGGAGGAGGACATGGAGGAGGAGATGGAGGAGGACATGAAGGAGGAGGACATGGAGGAGGCAATGTTTCCTTCACTCCTCCTCCTCCATCTTCTTCTACTTCCTTTTTCTTCCTCCTCTTCCATCATCTTAGTTCTTCTGATCTTCCTCCTTCTTCCTCAAATTTCTCCTCCTCCCTCTTCTTCGTCTACATTCAGGACTGGACACCAACATGGAGGAGAACATACTTCTCCCTCTTCCTCCTTCTCCTACCTTCTCCTCTTCTGTCTCCTTCCTCATCATCCCCCATTTTCCCCTTCCTTTTCTTCCTTCTCCTCTTCTGCCTCCTCCTCATCCTCCTCTTCCTACCGCCCTTTTCTTCCTCCTCATCTTCCTTCTTATTCTGCCTCTTCTCTTCTTCTTCCTCCTCTTCTTCTGTCTTCTCATTCTTCTTCTCTTGTTCTATTTCCAGTAGATGGGATGCTCCTCTTCATCAGTAAAGTTCTACAGTGAGTTGATGTTTTGATGTGAGCTCTATCTGATCTGATCAGGATGAAGAGGAGGATAAACACTCACAGTGATGGACGTCTACTGTCGACCATCTGCAACGATTGTCTGTCCTCATTCAGCTGGGACGGCGGCGAAACCTTCAGGAAAAATAAAACAACAACATTATCTTTGGACAAAAAGGTGAATTCAGACACAAACACCAGACTGGGTCTCTCTCTCACTTTGGGGGCCGTGTGGTGTCCGGGTTTCTCTGTCCCGGGGCTCTGGTAGACCGCCTGGAAGCTGGTTTGGTGGCGGACCGGCTGCTCGTTGTAGCCGACTTCCTCGTACAGCTCTTCTTCAGATACAAGCAGAACCAAAGTCTGCCTCAACGTTACTGGGAAGCAGCTCTAAGACTGCTCCACTCTACATTAACTATGACAGAAAGATCTACTGGACTGAATCTAGTCCACTCTAGAACACTAGGAGGACAAGAGGGGGATGAACTTTAGGACATTTAAGATCTGATCATGACTCAGTATTGGATCGAGGTGCAAAAGACTTGATGGGACATCCCTAGAACCAATCCTATGATTCTACTTCCTGCAGGATAACGCTCCACGTCACAAAGATAAAATCATCTCTAACTGGTTCACTGAACTCTTTAAGTCCATAGTCACCTGATTATTTGGGATTTCTCATCAATATCAAAGTTCCTAGGACTTTGGTGATATCATTAGAGTGTGTGGTATGAGTATATTACCGTATCTGTACGTCTTTGATCCTGGCGCTGTGTATCTGTGAACGAAACAGTTTCAACAACTCTGTTAAAACAACGAAAGCTGGTTTCACGTGTGACTGGTTCACTGGGAGGAGGAGACGTACTGGTTGGACGTCGTCACCGTCTGCTGGACAGGACCGGCGCTCACTGCAGCATCTGTTTGTACAAGTAAAACTGCGTCAGTGTTTAACCCGTGAACAGCTGTCAGAGGATTACAGCGTCGTAACGGACTCACGCTTTAAAAAGAGATGATCCATGAACAGCTCTACGCCAGGATGGCTCTGCAGGAACTGGTAAAAACCTCCTTCATCTACAAAAAAGAAGAAATCAAACTGTGAGGTTTATCGTTTCGTCAATGAAATATAATAAATCAAAAAATTAGATTTAGTTTTTTTGATGAAGGGACAAGTTTGAGAACATCACTGTATTTAAACAATAGAGGGTTAGCAGAGGAAATGAAGAACTGGTCTTTAGATTATTTTACTTGTTGATCACAACATTATGACCAATGACCAATGGGTGTTATTAGTGATGGACACGAGGAGGAGTACAGGTCACCAGGGGTCTCAGCTGAGCCAGGACGAGTCTCTCCAGGACCTTCATGACATGTGGCGTCAGTGCAACCGGTCTGAAGTCGTTGAGGCCAGATGGGATGGGCTTCTTGGGCACCGGCACCACGCAGGATGTTTTCCACAGCACTGGTATCCTTTCCAGCTTCAGACTCAGGTCGTTGAAGATGAAGTGCCTGTACAGGACACTGATCAGAGACTTTGTAGAGTTGTCCCAGACAAACCACCTACTCCTGAATGTGGACAAGACCAAGGAGCTGGTCAGTGACTTCAGGAAGAAGAGGACACCAGTGGAGCCCATCACCATCCAGGACCTGGAGGTGGAAGTAGTGGACCATTATAAGTACCTGGGCGTCCACATGAACAGCAGACTGGACTGGAGGGACAACAGTGATGCTGTGGACAAGAAGGGACTGAGTAGACTCTACTTCCTGAGGAAGCTGAGGTCTTTCAACATGTGCAGCAAGTTGCGCCCTGTACTTTGCTGTGGTTTGTTGGGGGAGCAGCACCAGCAAGAAGGACATAAGTAGGATCGACAAAATGATCCGAAAGGCTGGTCATGTGATTGGCAGTAAGTTGGAGACGTTTGTCTCAGTGAGGGACAGGAGGACACTGGACAGACTGCTCTCCGTCTAAGACATGTGAATAGCTCTGATTATCTGGTCGTCATGGTGGGGTGTTTTTTGTTGACGTAAGAAACAGAAAAAATGTTCATGTGTTCAAGTATTTGACCAAACTGATGTCCAGACCTGCAGACCAGTCAGGGCGTCCATGTTGACCCCTGACCTCTGATGAAAGCTCCTACAGTGGACACATCAGAACTGGACCACGGGAGGTTCAGTGTGATGTTTGGTCCATGTTCTGCTGGGACACCTTGGGTCCTTCTATTCATGTGGACGTTAGTTTGACTCATAGCTCCTCCCTCAGCATCGCTGCAGACCATGTCCACCCTTTCATGGAGACAGGATTCTCTGATGGACTCTTCCAGCAGGATGATGCTCTCTGCTTCAGGAAAGGTTGGAGTTCAAGGTTTTGTCTCGTCCTCCAGATTCAAACCAGATCCAGATCCATGGAGGCTCCACCTCTCAACGTAAAGCAGGATCTGCTGCTGACGTCTTGGTGACGCCACAGCATGGTCATAATTTTATGGCTGCTCTGTTTATACAGATTCAAATCTCCACATATTCTGTGGATTCTGTCCTTCAAAACGTTCCACATCTGCAAAACTACTTTTGATCTATTTATGATCTGCTGTGTGAAGGGGATCAATACATATACATTAGATCAATCTGATGATATATTTCTTTTTCTCTAGTTTAATTCTAGATGGAGATTAAATGTTCTCAGATTATTCTAAATTGTAAATATGTCAGAATGTGTCTGTGTGTAGACCTCTAAAGGATCAGTTAATCAGTTAATTAGCAGGTTAACTGTTAAACCTCGTGTCATAACCACACAGGTGTGTTTCATACCGTGGATAATGTCTCTGTCCTCTGCAGACAAACAGTGAAACCAGTCCAGCAGCTTGGAGTCATCCAAGGCCAGGTACGGATAAGCGCTGATCAGATCAAACACAGACCTGAGGAAGGTAGAAACAACCAGGAACCAGCTCCTCAGTCAGGTGTCCAGTCATGTTTAGATAAAAGAGGGCACACCTGTAGACCTGGGCCTCTTACCTCTGCAGAACCAACCTCCTGTTCTCCCCTGTGGACGCAGAAAACAAACAAATGCATGACTGTTTCAAACTGAACACTGCACAGTCAAACACCTGCAGCATCGACCCAGGTGTGGCGGGTCAGACATGGCTGGTTTCTAGCAGGAAGGCTCCGTGTTTGATGCAAATAAAGGACTAACTTGTATTCAGCGGGTTGTAGAAGTAGTGCATGAGCCGCGGCAGCAGCGCCATCCCCACAGCCGTGTACGGCAGCCCGAGCGCAGGTAGCTCGCACGGGAACATGGGTGGGAGTCCCGGCCACGCTGTCACGGGCTGAGTGGGAAGGGACAAGACTTTAGCGTGAGCAGCGCCACCGCGCCAGGAAGCGTTAGCCGCCTAGCAGGGAAACATGGCGGCGGCTAGCAAAACGGCTAACTCAAATCAAACGAAGACAGCTCTCACCTGATATCTTGACATTTTTCCCGTTTTAACCAACAAAAAAAAATAAATCTTAATCGAAATTAAAATTAGTTTCAGCAACGAGAACGTTATCAAAACGCGCGGTTGTTTAGCTATTTAGCTTAGCTGCTGGCTAGCTGCTGACCTGTGGTTAACGGTTAACCTGCGGCTCAAATGAACTGCTGCCCTCTAGTGGCCTGACAGTGTCCGTTCACTTAAACGACCAAAGATGGCGCTGTTGGTTCTGTTTAATACGTCCGAAATTAAAAATAAAATATATATAAATTAATAATAATGTTGTGGAACTATCTCTAAGTGAGATATTTAAGAAAGAAAATAAAACTGTAAACTCCATAAGTCTTTAGCTCGCTAATCCGTTAGCCTCTAGTTGCTAACGGTTGCCTAGCAGCAGTGTTCTCAATACTACTTCCAGTATCTAATGTCGCCCTCTTGTCATATTCACAACCTTATATAAATATAAATATAAATATAAAATATGAAAAATGTATTTGCATATACTTCTAATTTTATAATTGTCTGGGGAAAATATTAATATTTCCAACGGCCTACTGTCCTACATTAAGTTAGCTGCGTATTAGCTTGCTAGCTGTTAGCTTGGCAGTTACCTAGCACGGTGTTCTCATGACTTCCAGATAAAAGAAACGCTAAAAATGTTGTGTACGCACTTTATTTAAGCAAAGGTAGCAAAATTATAATGTTGCATCGATGATAAAATCTGCACATTTACTATTTGAAAAGTATTGCCAGCTTTCAGAGTGCTATAGTATTATTTTTCTTTTAGTTTCTTCACACAAAAATATTATATTTTACATTGGAGAGCTCACACCAGCAGAGAGACATCATGTCATTAATGATAATGAGTAATAATAAAATAAACTGAATAAATGTAGAGAAGGAAAAAGTGTTTTAGTATCAGTTCTGTTGTAAAACTACAAACCATAAGTGTAAACTATAGCAGTATTATTATGGATCCTTCACTAAAGCCAAATAAAACTACTTTCAGTCTATTTCTGACTACTATAAGAATATTATAAATAAAATGTTCCATATTTAAACATTAAAGATTTAATACATTTTAATGAAAAGTAAAAGGTTTGTTCCCTGTTTTGTTTCTGCTGAGCCCACAACACAAACCGCTGAAGAGAACATTGAACATGACTGACCTCGTGTTCAACGTGGACACCAACAGATGGGGATTCCCCCCTTAAACAGCTCACACGAGACATTTTAATCCAGTTAAAGCACTTCTGTGTTTTCCCCTTCATTCACTCAAATACTGTCCAAGGAGGAAGGGCTACTCATAGCTGGGAGGCTAAAAAATCCACTAATATGCAATAAATTAATTGAGTTTAAGAGGGATTTTAATCAGATTAGGGGAAAAAATGACTGATTACTTTTACTATAACAGAATGTATACAGTCTGAAGTAATCACTGTTTCACTAGAGTAAATGTTCAGATTTAAATATCACTAACAACATTAATGATATTCTTAACATAACCTCTAATTAGAAAAAAAATCACAGACTAGAAAGTCCATGAAAGCGGCCATTTTAGAAATGGCTGCCAAAAGCTACTGACTGCAGAGGATGTATAAATCCACCAGGCGGCAGATGACAAGAATCAAATTGTTCAAATTCAAGGGTCTGAGGGTTTCTCTTCGTGCAACACAAGTAAAACGTTTTTTATTTCTATTTCATTTCAAACCTGAACATTCGTTGGACTATGATAACTGTATAAAACCAGTTTTACTAAGTATTGAGGATGGAGCAGAGGTCAGAGGCATCTTCGTCTTCTGTGGCTGCTTGTCCTGTCGGCGGCGGCGGCGGCGGGGGGCGTTACTGGAGCCTATCCCAGCTGTGATTGGTCGAGAGGCAGGTCGCCAGTCTATCACAGGGCTGGTCAGAGACATATTATATTATATATTATATTATATTATATTATATATTATATATTATATTATATTATATTATATTATTCTGATGTCTGTGTGTTTAAAATCCAAGCAGTCCAATGTAGGGAGGACTGCTTTCGTCGAGTCGCCAGTAAAACATTAAACTCTGCTGCATCTTGTTTTTCTGCGTCTTCATTGATCTGTTGGAGAAACTCAGAGTGAAAAACACATTTCGCAACAGCTTCAGCTTCAGCTCTGAGCGCCCACGCTGCGCCCACCACATTCATAAAAATGGAAAGAAAGAAAGAAAGAAAGAAAGAAAGCTGCAGCTTTTGTGATTCTGTTGGTTGTTCAAGTTCCAGTAAGTGTCAGAGTCATTAGTAGAGAGAGCTCAACAACAGCAACAACACATACGGAAACAAGCTGCAAGGAGGACAATCGACAACTGAAATGTTTCCACGGAAACGAACCCTGAGAGACGATGTCCTCATACAAAGTTTTACTGTTTCTGAGGTTGTTGATGTTTGAAACTCATCAGCGATGTTTTTGATTGATGAGATGTTTTTTTTAATCATCTTTTCTCATCTCTTCATTTCTTTCCTTTCTTCCTTTTTCATCTCTGAACTGATCTCATCTCATTTCATCTCCTTTTTTATTCTTTTCTTTCCTTTTCTCATTTAATCTCATTTCTTCCTGTCCCATTTCTGAGCTAATGTCATTGTGTTTCTCATCTTACCTCTTTTTTTCTCACACCCTGTAATCTCATCTCATTTCGTCTAATTTCTCCTAATAATTTCCTTTTCTTTGATCTCATCTAATCTCATATTACCTCGCCACATTTATCTTTTCATTTAATCAAATTTCTCTTTTCTTCTCTTCAAATCTCATCTAATCTCTCTTTATCTCTTATAATCTCACCTCAGTTCTCATCTCATCTTTGTTCTGATTTTGTCTAATTTCTTCTCATTTCCTTTCCTATTCTTTTCTTTGATCTAATCTCATGTAATCTCACATTACCTCGTCACGTTTATCTCATCTTGTCTCATGGTTCAGTGAGGACACTTCTGAATGAGGACCAGAGGAGCTGGTCAACAAACCAACCGTGAATGATCTTTCCTCTCAGCCTACATGCACTGCATCTTAATCACATCCAGATACAAACGAGCACTAATAAACTCAACATGTTGTAACTCTATGTTTAATAAAAGCATTCGTGTCCTTTAGTTCCTGCAGCTCTTAGAGGACGAACGTCTCCAGCAGAGGGCAGCCACCGTCAAGTCAACAGCGAGCTGAGCCCCCACCGAGAATCTGAAGTGAATATTGACGAGTGGGTGGTTGAAGTGTGTTTGTGAGAAATCAGTTATGCAACAGTGTTTTAGGACTAAAGTCTCACCATGGTGATTAGCACTGTGTGAACGCAGCATGTTGACCAAATACTGTGAGAGGTTGGAGCTGTTCCCTTCCCAGTAGCATGACCCACATTTCCTGGTAGCCAGAGCCAGAACAGAGCGGCTGACTCTTTCTGGGTGTACTGGTGTTTTTATTACACTGTGGGGGGCAATTTAGTGTTAATACTAATGTTTTGGGGGTAATTTTGTCATGGTGGGGCCTTTCTTGCAGGGGCAGTAAAGTTTGTTTCAGGGTGAATAATACATCTAGGGTATTTAGTTGAGATGGTGAGAGTGAGAGGCTGAAACCACATAAGGACTGGGCTGCCTTGTCTCTCATCTGGATCAATAATTTACTTGGAAGCGAGGCAGTGGTCATGTGCTATGATGTATGTGGAAGTTGGGTCCTCTTCTCTCCCTGCTGGAGCCCGGGGCGGCGCATCCATCTGGGGTGACGTTTACGATGCAGCCTTGTTTGTTTCATACGTGTCGCGGCCGTTAATCTTTTCCTGCAGCTCTGCACATAACTTACCGCTGCCGAGGGTCCTGCAGGACAAAGAGGGTTTCCAAGGTGACGGGACGTTTCCAAAGCCTGCCACGGCGTTGTTTCATGGATCAGGCTCATTATGGCGGCCTCTTGGCTTCATGTTGACTGGTCTCTGTTAGAAAGGTGTGCAGGGACAGAGGAGGAGGAGGAGGAGGAGGAGGAGGAGGAGGTCAGTCTGAGATAGCTCCTCACGTCTATTGGCACAAAGTTTTCAAAAACTAAATAACAGCAACTGTCTCAACAACTACTGGATGTAATCTGGTTCAAACATTCAGATTCCCAGCAGGATGAACATTAACAACTTTTATAATCTAGTTTAATTTTTAGGTTTAAGACCAAACAGTGTCCTCCCCTTTGGCTCTTCTTCTCTGCGTTTAGTGCTAATTAGCAAAGCGTCGGATGCTAACACACTTATTTACTCTCTCATCAGAAGAAGTAAAATAAAAAGATTTTGCAGCAGTTGTCAGATCTCTCTTTGCTCCGGTGATTTAAAGATCTGGAATCAACAAACTCATCGCTTCAAGTCTCCTATGTTTGGACCAAACAGTTGTGTTCAGGTGCAGGTAGAAACTTTCTGCACTGTGCAGCATTTAAAAAAGGAAATAGGAAGAGCTACTATTAGCTAGGAAGCTAGAAAGCGCTACTATTAGCTGGGAGGCTAGGAAGAGCTACTATTAGCTAGGAAGCTAGGAAGAGCTACTATTAGCTAGGAAGCTAGGAAAAGCTCCTATTAGCCGAGAGGCTAGGAAGAGCTACTATTAGCTAGGAAGCTAGGAAAAGCTACTATTAGCCGAGAGGCTAGGAAGAGCTACTATTAGCTGGGAGCCTAGTAATTTATTTCTAAAGCACATTTAAAAACAACCTCAGTTGAACTAAAGTGCTGTACAAGCAGAACAATATAAATTAATCAATAATCCCCATTAAATATAAAACAAACAAGCAATAAAACATCAAATAAAACACAAAACTGTCAGTTAAAAAACTGTGTTAGCGAAATAAAATCCAAGATATCCTGCTCAACTTGGACTAAGGCCAGAGAGAAGGAGTGGGTTTTCAACAATGATTTAAAATGCTCCAAACTCTGGGCAGCTTTGATATAAAAGGCTAGGAAGCTAAGAAGAGCTGCTATTAGCTGGGAGGCTAGCAAGAGCTACTATTAGCTGGGAGGCTACGAAGCTAGATAGAGCTACAAACTGTCATACAGAGCTGTCCCCTCCTGAATCAGCTGATCAGTCGCTCTACATTTTATTCCTTCTAGATCATCATGTTGTTCTATTAATATTCTTTCTTTGTACCTGTTTCTCATCTTGTCTCACCGGCTCAGTCTCAATCTGAACAACCAGCCGTGTGTTGTGATGTGAAGTCCAAGCAGTGCAGAACACACCACCATGAAAACATGCTCACTGTTGGCAAAACAATAGTTAAATGGCCGACTGATAGTTGTTTGTACATCCAGATAATTTAAAGCATTACAGTTGAATGTTTCTTCAACTGTGTGTTTCTTTTCTCTAAGGTGGAGAATGAATTAAATATATTAGTTTTGTCAAGTTGTCCCGGTTCCAGGACTTGAAGGGTGCACTTGATTCTTTGCTCGGTCTGAATCCACTGAGAGGACTGTGGGTGTCTTTAACAAAATCACAGCTGAGGTGTGAATCCTTTCTTCTTCTTTCATACCAAGTGAATTTCAGATGCGTTTCTATGTTGCAGGGATGAATCCCCGTGGTGGACGCTTTCTTTACCACTCTCTCACATATACGCTCACAGTATCGGGGCAGGACGCCTCCCATGAGCCACTAAAAGGCCTTTCATGGCATCCAGAGGCACTCTGCTCTCACAATCAATGGAGAGTTCGAGTTACTGGAGACCAGAGCTTTTACACTCTGTGGTTTGATAAGACTCATCATCAGCATCAGGCAGAGTGCTGCTCACCATCACAACAACGTTAGTGGCTAAAGCTTCAGCTGCAGAGTTCAACGCAGCAGTCACGTTACAAGGCATGGTTTCACCCAATTAGATGTCTTTAGCATTACTGTAATGTATTTCTTTTATACATATGTATATATATATAAGTTGTTTTACCCCCTAATCTGATCCTAAATGTCCTAGAGTTGGTCTCCTGTAGCTTCCTAAAGTCTGTCCTTGTCTTCCTTGTCTTCTCCTAGAGTTGGTCTCCTGTAGCGTCCTGAAGTCTGTCCTTGTCTTCTCCTAGAGTTGGTCTCCTGTAGCTTCCTAAAGTCTGTCCTTGTCTTCTCCTAGAGTTGGTCTCCTGTGTCTTCCTAAAGTCTGTCCTTGTCTTCTCCTAGAGTTGGTCTCCTGTAGCTTCCTAAAGTCTGTCCTTGTCTTCCTTGTCTTCTCCTAGAGTTGGTCTCCTGTGTCTTCCTAAAGTCTGTCCTTGTCTTCCTTGTCTTCTCCTAGAGTGGACTGGATTCAGTCCAATAAATCTTTCAAAGTTAATGTAGTGTGGAGAGGGTAGCTGGTACCTTGTGTTCTCTATTCCAGAAATGTTCTGGTCATCCAACGCTGCCATAAACTCCCTAACCCTCTCTGGAAGATGTTTCTCCTTGACGCTGTCTCCAGGACTGACTGAGTGGACTCCATGGATTCTGTTTAGATGATCAACTACTTCCACCTCACCACACATCCACAGTACACTAGTTATAAATGTCTGTCTTTGATGCTAGCCAACCATCATTAAAATAGAAGAGGACGTTTAGATGCTACAGGGCCGTGGTTTTGGTTCATGTCAGACCCAAAACATGTCTGTGAAGGTTCTCAGTCATCCGGGGCATGTTTTATCCAAGAAGTGTTTAAAAAAGGCAACTAGGCTTGTAGAGTTTTTTGAGAAGACGTTTCATCTGAGTAGCTTCTTCAGTTCTAAGGGACTGGTGGGAAGTTGAGGTTTAAATAGGAAACAGTCATTACCTCTCGTTGGGAGGGGGGACTGTTTTGTCCCTGTCCTCTTTCCCTATGAATGTTGCTCTAACACCCCATTATCAGTCAAAGGCTCCAGTCTCAAGGTGTGAATGGGGTTGAAAGGTCTTGGGGACAGAAGTTAGGACTGTATCGTAAATAGATGGCAGTTTATGTCTGAGTCCACCTCCTCTGTTTTTATATTGTCAAAAGTATTCACTCACTCATCCAAATAATCTAATTCAGGTGTTCCAATCACTTCCATGGCCACAGGTGTATAAATCAGCACCTATTCATTCAGACTACTTCTACAAACATTAGTGAAAGAATGGGTCGCTCTCAGGAGCTCAGTGAATTCCAGCGTGGTACTGTGATAGGATGACACCTGAGCAACAAGTCCAGTCGTGAACTTTCCTCTCTGCTAAATATTCCACAGTCAACTGTCAGTGGTATTATAACAAAGAGGAAGAGATTAGGAACGACAGCAACTCAGCCACGAAGTGTCAGGACACGTAAAATGACAGAGTGGTGTCAGAGGATGCTGAGGTTCATAGAGCTCAGAGGTCACCAACTTTCTGCAGAGTCAATCTCTACAGACCTCCAAACTTCATGTGACCTTCAGATTAGCTCAAGAACAGTAGAGAGCTTCATGGAATGGGTTTCCATGGCCGAGCAGCTGCATCCAAGCCGTACATCACCAAGTACAATGCAAAGCGTCGGATGCAGTGGTGTAAAGCAGCCACCACTGGAGTCTAGAGCAGTGGAGACGTGTTCTCTGGAGGGATGAATCACACTTCTCCATCTGGTAATCTGATGGAGGAATCTGGGTTTGGTGGTTGCCATGAGAACGGTCCTTATCTGACTGCATTGAGTCAAGTGTGAAGTTTGGTGGGGGGGGGGGGGGGGGGGGGGGGGGTTATGGTGTGGGGGTGTTCTTCAGGAGCTGGGCTTGGCCCCTTAGTTCCAGTCAAAGGAACTCTGAATGCTTCAGCAGACCAAGAGATTCTGGACAATTCCATGCTCCCAACTTTGTGGGAACAGTTTGGGGACGGACCCTTCCTGTTCCAACATGACAAGGTCCATAAAGACATGGATGAGAGAGTTTGGTGAGGAAGAACTTGACTGACCTGCACAGAGTCCTGACCTCAACCTGATAGAACACCTTTAGGATGAATTAGAGTGAAGACTGAGAGCCAGGCCTTCTGGTCCAACATCAGAGTCTGACCTCACTAATGTTCTTCTGGAAGAACGGTCAAACATTCCCATAAACACACTCCTAAACCTTGAGGAAAGCCTTCAGAGAAGAGTTGAAGCTGCTGAAGTTCATATGTGTGTACAGCAGATGAGTGAATACTTTTGGCAGCATAGTGTAGACGTCTTCCTTTACTCCTCTTTCAAACCATCTGTCCTCTCTGGCTAAGATTTGGACGTTGTCCTTCAGGTGTAAGGGAAACTCTTTCACTACAAAAGATCAAGCTTGGCTGAAGCTGAAAGAACCTGCATGGATCTCTAACACACACTAGTTCATAGATAACCAGACGTTGCTCAAACACATTCCCAGCGGGGGGAACACACAGGAATCATTTACCCAGAAAGAGTTGGAGGAGGCATGTGACTCTGAAATCAGCCAGGTCAAGCAGCGAGTGCCAGACCCAGGGTCAGCTGACTGAGGAGGAGGAGGAGGAGGAGGAAATGATGAAACACACCAGGGCTGCAGGCAGCGAAGCATTAAGGACTGTTTATTGTACCCAGTACAGATTATCATAAACTCAGCAGTGTAAGAAACACATGGTAGGAGGGGTGGGGGGGTCAAAGCCTTTACAAGAGCAGACGACTCTACAGCAACAAAACGCAGCCTTATAGCAAAAATATATACTTTATAGAAGTCTTTACCCCCCCATCATCATCATCATCATCATCCCACCCCCCCCACCCCACCCAGTCAGAAACACTGATAATAAAACACAAATTAAAAACAGAGCAGAGAGAATATCACAAATATCTTCCTTTGTCCAAACGCGAGATATGTTCAGTCAGGACTGATTACACCATGCAAAGAGAGGCGGAGCTCTGCTGCTGATTGGCTGAGACGTGTCCACAATTAAAAAAAACAAAGAGGAGTCCAGCCGTCACCCTGCCTTGTGTTTTTGTTTTTCTGTTTTTCGTGTGCATGCAGCGTCCTGATGCTCCCTGCCATACTGGTGCATCAGAGGAACGAGTAGACAGAGATACAAAATAAAACAAACAGGATGAGGATTTATTATAATACATAAATACTTTTATAAAAGTCTGGGGGGAAAAAAAAAATGAGTGTGTCCCTTTGTTTTTTAATATAAGAAAGGAGGAGATGGAGTGGTGTGTGAGCCGAGGGCTGCAGTCTCTATAAAATAAAATAAAAAGTGGGGCAGATACAGAAATGATTGACCAACATTTACACCAGAGAGAGACTCAGCAACGCCCCCGAGACCTGAGAGTCCTGGGCCTCGAGACGGAGTCGTATAAAAGGAGGATGAGGAGGAGGAGGAGGAGGAGGAGGTCGTCCTATCTACAGAACCCAAACTGATCGGTGTGTTTTTGTTTCTTTGTCGATCCGTTTGGATGTAAATTAATTTAAGCCCTTTCTCAGATGACATGACAAAGCTTTGAGGACGGGGGGGGGGGGCAAAAAATAAAAGGCAACTCTAGAAAGTCTCGTAAAGATTTTGTTGCTTCCTCGAGCAGATTCTCACAAAAAAAATCGGACTGCTTCCCTCTGGTCTCCACGGCGACAGCATCCTCCTCGTCGTTGCTTTGGGAAAGCGTGCAGGGCGTCCCAGCGTCACGCTCGCCCCCTTCCCTCCGTCTCTTCCTCTAGAGCCGTCGTTTAGGAGTTTGTTATGAAGTGTTCCAGCTCTGTGGTTTATTTAAAAAGAGTGGGGGGGCGTGGGGGGTTGTTGGTTGGCGGGGGGGGGACGAGTGTTAACAGTTGGTTTGTGGCTAGTAGCTGTAGCCGTCCGGGAAGGGGAGGCCTGCCACGCACTGCTCCCCGGCGTCCAGCAGGTAGGGGGCGCTGTCGTCGTAGTGGGTGAGGGGCACCGTGTCGTCGTCCAGTCCCGGGACGCTGTCCGGGTCGGCCTTCAGGTTGGGCCTCTGGTTGTCAGGGAAGGCCATGGAGAACAGAGCCTCAGGGTCACACACAAACTTATAGACGTACCGCTCACCTGCCACCTGAGGACAACACCACAGGTTAGAGACAGTAGAGACACAATAGAGACAGAATAGACAGAATAGAGACAGAATAGAGATAATAGAGACAGAGTGGAGACAGAATAGAGGCATAAGAGACAGAGGACACAGAATAGAGACATAAGAGACAGAATAGAGACAGAGGACAGACAGAGGAGACAGAATAGAGACAGAGGAGACAGAATAGAGACAGAATAGACAGAATAGAGACAGAGGAGACAGAACAGAGACAGTGGAGACAGAATAGAGACAGAATAGAGACAGAGGAGACAGAATAGAGACAGTGGAGACAGAATAGAGACAGAATAGAGACAGAGGAGACAGAATAGAGACAGAGGAGACAGAAGTATTGTACTTATACGTATTTATGCTGTAAAATGAGCCAATATTACATATCAGAGAGGTGCTCCTCTAGGATCCAATCAGAGTCCATGTGTTCAGAAGTGTTTCCATCAATGTAATGAGACTCAGGTGTGGTTCAGTTCCTGGTTTAGTTTCAATAAATCAGGGATTTGTCTCAGTCTGATCTTCACAACACATGTTTGTGGACAAAGGAGCTTTCTGAGGAGCTCAGAGAAAGAGTTGTTGTTGCTCATCAGGCTGGAAAAGGTTCCAGAACCATCTCTAAAGAGTTTGGAACCCACAAATAATCCACAGTCAGACAGATTGAAGACGACTGTTCCCCTCCACAGGAGTGGTCCACCAACAAAGATCACTCCATAATAGTCTGAGAGGTCCCAGAGGAACCCAGGGGAACTTCTAAGCAGCTAAAGGCCTCTCTCTCATTGGCTGATGTTAATGTTGATGAATCCACTGAACAACCATGGTGTGATGGACAAAGACACTGCTCTCCAAGAAGAACATTTCTAAACATCATGTGGACAAGACAGAAGACTACTGGGACAATGTTTAGTGGACAGATGAGACCAAGGTAGAATAGTTTGGTTTAAATGAGATGAAACAACACTGCATCATTCCAGCATCAGAACCTCATCCCTCCATCAAACATGGGGGTGCTAATGTCCTGGTTTGGGCCTGTTCTGCTGCATCTGGACCAGGACGGCTCGTCCTCATTGATGGACCAATGAATTCTGAATTCTACCAGTGAACTCTAAAAGAAAATGTCAGGACATCTGTCCATGAGCTGAATGTGAAGAGAAACTGGGTCATGCAGCAAGACAACGAGAACCAAGAACACAAGTGGTTCTACAAAAGAACGGTTCAAGAAGAACAAGATGAATGTTTAGGAACGGCCAAGTCAAAGTCCTGACCTTAATCCAATAGAAATGTTGTGGAAGGACCTGAAGCAAGCAGTTGATGTGAGGAAACCCACCAACATCTCAGAACTGAAGTGGTTCTGTTCTGAGGAATGGGCTAAAATTCCTCCAAGCTGCTGTAGACCACTGATCAGCAGTTACCAGAAACATTTAGTGACAAGGAGGTCACAGCAGATACTGGACACAAGGAGGACATGATATGTAATATGGGCTCATTTATTCCAAGTCTAATATTTCTGTTCCATGTGTTTCATTGGGTTCTCTTTGTCAACTTTCTGGACGTTTTGAGTCATTTTTGTTTTGCAGAAAGACATAAACTTCAACTCTTAAGTGTCTCCAGGGTTAGAGTCACACTTTGAGCCTCATGTCGTCTGAGGTGGAGGAGAATAAAACAGTGAAACGTGCCTTTACCTTCTGCATGATGCCCTTCTCGTAGTAGTAACGCAGCGAGCGGCTCAGCTTGTCGTAGTTCATGGCCGGTCTGTTTTTCTGGATTCCCCAGCGTCGAGCCACCTGAGGATAGAAAACAACCTTAATCTCAAATGTTCAAATATAAAAATAAAACAACAAACTGTTGAGTGGATTTAAAGTACGGCTGCTCAGCGCCGACACCGACCTCCTCGGGCTCGATCAGTTTGAACTCCATGCCGCGGCCGGTCCAGGCGATGAAGTGGCCGTTGGCCGGGTCGTCCAGCAACGTGACCAGGAACTGCCAGAGCTGCAGGGAGCCCCGGCGCTGGTAGGGGGGCCCGTCCCGATACACAGAGGGCTCCTGCTTGACTTTCCCTGCCAGAGGAAAGACGTTTCAGTCAGATTTACTGATGGAGCACCAGCCTCGGTTCAGTTATCTGTCTCCTTAAAGCAGATTATAATCTCACCTTCTAATCTCTCTGGGACCACACATGTGTCGTCAAAGTACAGCTGAGTGTCTCTGTCGAAGGAGAAGCCTGGAACAAGAAGAAGAAGAGTTTAATGAAAGCTCTCCTCCAACGAGTCAAAGAGGTTTTAAGCTCAGATCATGAACGTGAACTCACTCTCGTGGTTGTTCTGGTAGAAGCTCCCCGCTCTCCCAAACGATGACTGACAGTTAGGCACTTCTGTGAACAGAGGACATGACAGGAGACGGGATTAAGACCAGAAACGTCCCCGTCCTCACATCAGATCCACTACAACTCTTATATCTGCCGTAGCGTCTCTCCTCTCCACCAGATCAGAGGACACCACATCCTAGCATGTCCTCCAAGCCTCTAAACAGGATTAGCACCGTGGCTGCTCTATTAAATCTCAATGACAATCAAGTTAACGCCAGTTTGCCCCTCGAGGGGTCAAAGCCCGTCTCCCTTTCACAAGTGTCTCTGCAAACAACCCCCCCCCCCCAACCATTCATCTGTTTCCTGTCCGCTGATAAGACGACCACAGATCAGTCTGGAGCCTCCTTCAATCTCCTCCTCGCTCAGAAGCAAAACTAATCTGGGCGGCTTCGTTCTGACAGAACCCAGGAGACAATATGTTCCGCGGGCCGGCGTGCAGAACATCTCCTGTCTGCCCAGAGAGGAGGCGACGCTGTGCCGTGACGTTAGAGGCCCATAAGAGCCTCGTAAGAGGATTTGTCATTACATCATGGTGACATGCAGCAGAGTCAGAGTCAGACCAGATAAAGACACAGATAGATAAATAAATAGATAAATAAATAAATGAATAGAAAAGCAAGCTGCAGTATTTCAGGACGTCGCCGCGTCGCAGAGGGACGACAGCTGGACGTGTGGGCGTCGGGATCAAACTGATTCTGTTTCCAGCGTTTGTCACGGCCTTTTAAATCTTTCTAACGTCTCCCTGTGAGAACACAACTGGACCCTGGTCGCTCTGCTACAACTATAGAGATTTATACAGTGGTATATGTTTAATAAATTATAAATTATACATTAGAGATGCACCGAATATTCAGCCACCGATAATTTTTGGCTGAAAATGGCTCAAAAAGTCCTTTTTTCGGTTTTCAGCCGAAAGACTTTTATATCACTGAAACAGGATGTTGTGATGATGTACGTACTTCAATATTTAAAGTATTATATAAATATATAAAGACGAACTGACAGTGATTTGCAAAAACGTGAGCGATTTGCAAAAACGTGTGATGCTGAAATCTCAAGAGGTGTTCATCTGCAGAGTCGGTTTAATTTATCACCTGAAGTCTCAATGTTCAGTTTCAAGACTTTTCATTTCGGTGCATTTTTCTCATATTTGTAAAAAAACCACTTCTACTTCTATGGTCACTTTATATTTTAAATATAGTTTATATTTGTATAAAACATTTTTATTTCTAGTTACTTTCTATTCTTCATATAGTTTTTGTATAGACGATTAGCACGGGTTAATTTAACACAGTTATAGATTTATTTTCTACGTAAATGTTTAATTCCTCCGCACATTTTTTTAACTTTCAGAGTTTTAACTCCTCCACATATTTAATTTCTCTGTACATATTTAAATTTATATTATTTGTGTTATAAGTTAACTTTAATGTATGTTACTGCTACTGGACATCAATAAAGTATCCATCCATCTATCATTCATCTTAAATATCTCAGATATCTTTGGTTTCATGCATAAACTGACTAATTTATTGTTCACACATTTTATATTAACACATCTATATATATATATATATCCTAACATATTGTATCACGTATACATACACTTGTTTATTTTCATATCCACTATTTTTACTCTGCTGACTGTGTTTCCTCGTCTCTCTGTGTAATGATGCTACAGGACAAATAAAGAATCATCGATCTAGAAAAAGAAAATATCTATCGTGAACAAACAGAAGAAACATTTCCTCTTTCAAACGTTACAAACATCTAATAGTTGAACCACTTCTCTTTTGGGCTAAGTTTTATTTCCAGGTGTCCACAGTGTTTATTTTTATTTATTTATTTTCTTTATTCTCGTTCTCTTTACCGTTTGTTCAAACCTTAGCGTCTAAAGCGAGCGGAGAGTTTCCATCTGTGCAGAGCTGCAGGTCACTAAGTCGTCCTCTGAGGAGCCGTGGCCCAGATCTATTCCAGGTAGGCTCAGAGAGGAGGTTCTCACCACCTGCCTCAGTGACCCACTTACTTTTTGCCCTCGGAGGCTTACCGCCCGGCTCAAAGACCCACTTTTACTTCCACTCTGCGCTCTGGAGGAACGGTGCAGATTATAGCAGCCGTGTGTCAGTGCCTCAGAACAAACATGGCCGACCACATTCCTCACCCTCCTCCCGCTCTCGGCCCTGGAAGGTTTAAAACGACCACTCACCAGAATCGAAGCAGAAGTCTCGGGGCTCCTGCTTGATGGCCATGGGGTGGAAAGCAGCGGGACGGGGAGGGCCTGCCGGGGGACCCATGGCGGGGACGCCCTGCTCGGCGTATCGGGGGTCGATGAGTTCCTGCTTGAAGCCCTGAGGAGGCACGGCCACCAGCGGCTCGGACATCTGCCTGTGGTAGGGGGGCCGGCCGTCCCGTGGCAGACTGCTGTTACTGGGACTGCTGCTGGTGTTTGGAGGCTGGGGCAAGAACTGGGGGCGGCCCTGACCCTCGGACGGGGGGAAAGGTAGACATGGCTCTGACATCTGCCTCTGGAACCTGAACATGGAGACGACGACAACAACAACGACATGACGGCGTGAGTCTTTCTGAAAACGACAGTGAATCACGAGGGGGGCCGGAGGGAGGGGCCGGAGGGAGGGGCCGGAGGGAGGGGCCGGAGGGAGGGGCCGGAGGGCGACACTCACCTGTGCTGCTCAGGTGTGAAGCTGTTGGCATCCTGGCCGAGGGGCGCGCAGGGAACGGCGAAGGGCGGGCTGCGGACCGGGAGACCTTGCTGGCCGGGGGGGCTCGCCGCTAACGGCTGTTGAACGTGCACCGGGCGCTGGGTCGGGTTGGCTACATGGGGGTGTGGAGGGGGGGTCTGGTCGCTGGTGGGGCCACAGGGTGACACCGGCGTGGAGGGGGGGGTTAATGGCTTAAACCCAGGAGTGGGCTTCCTGTCACAGGCACTGTGGAAGAAAAGAGGAACACAGAGTTTAGAGGAGAGAGGACGCTGAGCATGAACGCTACGGGACGTCCTGATCTGGGGTCGACTCTAGGAGAAGACAAGGAAAGACTTTAGGAAGCTACAGGAGACCAGCTCTAGGACATTTAGCATCAGATCATGGGGTAAAGAACTTGTTTAGGACGTCCCGACTGAACGCTGGTGCATTACCAACCTGTAGCTGTAAAGGCACTTCTCTCCGTAGGGCATGGGACTCCTGTCCTGGCGACAGGGAGAAAGCTCTTTGGAGGGAGTCAGCTCTCGTTTGATCTTGGCTGGTGGAGGGCCATGAAACATCACTGTAGAGAGGAGGAGGAGGAGGAGGAGGAGGAGCAGAGAGGAGGAGGAGCAGAGAGGAGGAGCAGAGCATTAGATCAAGTCCAGATACCAGATAAGTGGAGCCATGAAGTGCAGCAGTTATCTTAACCACATTTGGAGCTGATGGATAAATGGATGCATGGTCAGTGTCTGTATCCCCTGACTGACAGAGCCACTTAGCAGCTATTTATCAATTGACCCCCCCCCCCCTCCCCTCCCCTCCCCTCCTCCCCCCCCACCACTGCTGCTAGGACCTAGCTGCACCATCCAAGCTCTCGTCTTATTCCCCATTAGGACGGCCCGGCACCAATACTCATGAATCAGTGCAGCTGTAATCTAATGGTGCTGAATGATTCCCCCCCATCACCCCCACCCCCTCCCCCCCACCCCGTGCTGTAACCATTAGACACGGGCTGGAGCTTCCGGGGCGCCACATAATAGCCGGGACGGAAACCAGATCTCCAGGCGCTGAGGAGCGGGAGGAGGATAAATCAGAGGCGTGATGGAGACTCTGTGGACTCTCTGGTATTTAAAGTTCAGTTTAAATAAATAAGACTTTATCTGATTTTAATTTTGAAAGGCATATTTTATATTTCACTAACTTTCTGTTTATCTTTTTACTTTTATTTAATTCAAATAAAAGTTGAAAGTAAAAAAAAAAATGAAATAAAGTGAGTTGATGTCTCTTCACGTTGTTTCTTCTCGTCCTTGAGTGAAGCAGGAAGTGGTCTCCATGGCGACCACTGGTCCAGGTCTCCATGGCGACCACTGGTCCAGGTCTCCATGGCGACCACTGGTCCAGGTCTCCATGGTCCGCGGGTCGTTGTGTTCAACACTAAATAAATAAACCTGCTTCTTCTTCTGTTTTTATCTGAATCAAACAACGTCTGCTTCCTCCTTTACTTCTCTTTCTGGTTTATTTGTCTCATATATTATAAAACGGACGGTAAATTTACTGGTTTATATTTTAACTTTAAACACCAGAGAGCCCGTAGAGGTATCTAAAGGTCACTGACACTGGAAAACCCGGTGAACCCGCAGCGTGAAGGGCGCGCAGCGTCGACTGCCAAACCCTCAACCTGAACAAGGTCAGTGAAAACACGTCCACGTCCCTGCATCCGTCTCCACACTCACCAAACAAAAACAATGTGAAACGGCAGCTGCGACAAAGACAGACAGCCAACCACACCCTGCCTCCACCTCCTACGCATCAGGAGAAAACACAAACTCAGAAAGACAGAGGGGAAGGAAGGAAAGAAAGGAGGGAGGGAGGAGGGAGGAGGGCGTTGTAAAAACGCTCCGCTGGGCAGAACTCGAAAATAACTCTGCAGCCTGAAAGAGACGTGCAATGTAGTATATATATATATATATTTTTTTTTTTGGGGGGATGTTGGAGGACGGGTGGGTTGGGGGGGGGGGTGGGGGGGGGGGGGGGGGGGGTGGAGAGGAGGGGAGGGGAGGGGGTGCTGGCAGCTTCAGGACGGTTCAGCTCCATCCACTGGAATCTAGCCCACTTCAGCAGCAGCAGCAGGGCCCGAGTGCGGGAAAGTGTGAAATCAGATTAGGAGCTTGGCTCATGTGATGCCCCATGCCAATCGGCTGATTAAACTCAAAATGGAGGAGAGAGGGAAGAGGAGAGGAGAGGAAGGAGGGAAGGAAGAAGACGTTTCTGAAAACACAAAGACAAAGAGACAGAGAGACAGAGGTACTCACAGCTATCCGACTGGAAATCTGGGACAAACTGTTCGTCGTCGGGCACCTGGGCTGTGGAGACAAACACAGACCAACCATGTAAATCTCTGCAGGTCAGCAGCTTCTCGTGCACCGAACTTTGCTCTTCTTGCTCTAGTTGCTGCCGACTCAAAAATTAAATTCTCACAAAGTTAATCTTCAACCTTAAAGACCTGGTTAAACGTTTAGATTTAAATAAAAACCCACCTTCTGCGATCCAGATCTCCTGCAGCTGACTGAGATCTTGGAAGAGTTCTAGAAACAAACACAAGAATCAATAAATAAATAAATAAATAAATAAATAAATAAATCAATCAATCAATAAATAAATAAATAAATAAATAGAGCGAGACATGACGGTGCACGTTTGTTGACTTGGTTTGTTGTCCTGTACCTTCGGTGTCCTGGGCCAGCTCCGTGTCCACAAACTTCCTCTTCCTGTCGTTCGGGGGCCTGCAGAGCGACGGGTCGTCCACATGAGACTTGTGCTGTTGGGAAGGAAAGTGATGATGATGAAGACGATGAAGGTGACGAAGACATGTGTAAATGTGAAGTGATGCGAGGAGGCTGCGTCCACTTACGCTGGGTGGGACCATAAATGGGACCTGCTGGTCGTAGAATCCGTCCATGTTATACGATTGATTGGCGGCGATGGAGGGGGGGCGGGGTGGGGGTGAGGGAGGGGGGGGGGGGCTCCGATATTAAAGGGGAGGGGGAGGAGGAGGTGTCCGCTTTAAAGCGACAGCGACTGAGCCACGTTCTGGGTCGCTGCAGACAAATAAAAATAAGAACGTGTGAGAAACTGTTTCCACTCAGACGAAGACACGTCGCCTCTTTACCGCCGTTAAACAAACACCGAACCGGGACAAATGTAAACATGAGCACCTAGCAGCACATGTAACACCGTTATATAAGCCCCACTCACTCAGCCATCTGTGGACTTTCCACCGTAATCAGCTTGGAGATGTTGAGTAAAGGCTTCCCACTCCTCAGGGTCTAAACCTCAAAGCCTCGCAAACGAGATAGAAGAAATAAAGGAGGCCAATCAAAGAGCTGCTTAGTGTCTTACGGAGGCTTGGGGCTATTGTTGGGTGACAACACCGGTGTCACGGTTGGCAGAGGAGCACCTCCCTCCCTCCCTCCCTCCCTCCCTCCCCCTTCATCAGAGTACAGAACTACTAGAACGTTATTGACACTAGAGCCACTTAAACAAAAAAGAAAAGAAACACCAGACGCCAAGGTGACGTGACTCACCTCCTCTATCTGCTGTTAATGGATGACACATAAAGGCAGAGCCGCCCGGAACAATTAGATATTTATATATTTAAGAGCAGAACAAATAAACCAAATTCATTGACTCACATGTCGGTTAAAAACGTACGGGGACGGTTCAAAAACAACTAAAACAATCACTTCTTTATATAAATACTCTGAGTTCAGTTTAATTATTCCAGTTAATCGAGCAACTTTTATTCTTTATTACACTTTAAATGCATTATTATTGTTTTTAACTGTAGTACAGAATGTTCCATGAACTCAGCAGACCGAGTTAATCACACACAGATGAATAAGTAGTTAATTATAATAGTTGGGTAATAATTATATGTGTCAGGACTCAGTGTACATTAATACACAACTTGAGTCCAGATCAAATAACTTTACTGGCTCACAATAAAAGTTTAACTTCATTATTTACCTTTAATTGAGCCTCTAATTTGTATTTTACACTTTAAATACATTATTATTATTATTGTTTAACTGTGATAATGTCGATAAAGCACGCCAGACCAAGTTAATAACACACAGATAAATAAACAGTTAGCTGGAAATGCCTGGCAATAATAATTATATATAATAATAATAATAATAATAATAGTTATATATATAATAATAATAGTTATATATAACCACCAGGACTAGGTGTACCCTTAGACAAATAAACCAACTTTAAATGTTTACATGTCAGTTTAAAAAGAAAAGCTTCAGGAACAAGCAGAATAATAACTTCTGTATTTAATTATAATAAATTTACTTCATTATTTGGCTTAAATTGATCTTATCTTGTTGTGTTTTACACTTTAACATCATCATTATTATTATTAACTACTATAATGTTGGTAAAACTAAAAAACACGACGCGTAGAATGTTCCGTGAACTCACCAGACCAAGTTAATCACACTCAGATAAATAAATAAATAAACAAATAAATAAATAGTTAATTAAAATGAATGTTTATCATTTTTAGGGTTGGGGAGGGAAGGCGTCACCCGACACCTCCTCCTGCCCCCCCCACCTCCTCCCCTCTCCCCGCCCTCCCCCTCCTCACCCACCCACCCACTCACCCATCGTGCCCTCCCCTTGTTTTTCTCAATGAAGTGAAACTCGATCCTTGTTGAAGGGAGAAAAAAAAAACTCGAGTCGTCCATTCATAAAAAAAAAGAATCACAAACAGCCTCCTGAGCGCAACTGATCAGATAAAGCCAACAACCACGCACACAGACCGGGACTCGAACACAAACACACGCCGGGCTCAGGCTCCACAGACCCCCACGGGCTCTCTCCGTGTAAAATGGTTGTCAAAGTAAATATATCTTTAAATAAAATGGCGTTGTTGTGAAAAAAAAAAAAAAAAAAAACGCGTCAAAAGAAAAGCAACTTATGGCTGAAATCTGTGTCGCATCTTACCTTGTGTGTTTATAAACGTCCTCTTTGTCGAAGTATGTGTTAGAAATATCCACAAATTAAAAAAGAAAACAAAAAAAAAGACCCCAGCGTACGGAGAGTCACCGTGGAACCGTGGAACCGTCCGTCCGTCCGTCCGCGCTCATAAACTGATGCGCCTCCTTCGACTCACAAAACTTGACTGAGCTTTTCGTTAATGGCCCGGTCAGGTTTTTTTCTTCCCCTGGGCTCGTGCGCCGCGCGGAGACACACGCTGATTGGTGGACACGGCTTGTCCGTTACAGGACGCAGCCAATGGCGTCTGGGCGGCTCATTACTTATGCATGAGGCTCGGCTCGGCCAATCGCTGAGCTGCAGAGGCCTATTTTTATGAATGGCTGGATTTCATTCACTTTTTTTCCCCCTCATCCGTCGCTGCTGTTTCTTAAAGGGCCAGTAGCAGTGGAAATAAAGAGCTGCGTTAAAAATCTGATTTAATAAGAAATAAAACAGCAGAGTGACGAGAAAGGTTTATAAAGATATTAAAGAAGAACATTTAATTAATAATATAATAAATAAACATTATTTATTTTTTATAAAAAGCACAATGCAGATCAGACATGCTAGTTACACATAAGCTAAATAATTTAATTGAAAATACTTTTATTTTTATTATTTCCTGATCTAATTATTGTTCAAAAATTTACTCTTCACCAACGAGGACGAACCGGGCGTGCCAAAGCTTTTTTTTTTTTTTTAAATTATAAAATACCGGAATTTGTTTTCCTTTTTTTCTTTTGAATTTACGAAAATTTACTTTGGTTATTTCCTCATGTAATCATTCATAAAAAAAAATAAAAAATAAAAACTGTATCCCTCACCAACACCAAGAATTTCCCGAAAACCCAGAAGACGAACCGGAAGTGTCGACAACTACAGTTCCACTAGTGTCCACTAGATGCTGGCTTTAAAAAGTGGTTAAATTAAAGGCGCCTTTTTAAAAATTAAAACACAGCTGCAATTTGTGACGGGGATATACGAAAATGTACTTCCTGATTTTGTCATATGTCATCATTCCAAAATTTACTCTTCATCAACACAAACAAAAAATTCCTGAAACCCAGAAGACGAACCGGATTCGTGGGAAAAATCGCACTTCCACTGATGACCACTAGATGCTGCCTCCAAACGTGAGTCAGATCTCCATATTAAAAACTTTACAGGAGGAAATAAACATGTTTCCAGTGTGGAGATCATTTCTCCGTTCATGATGAATGTTTCTAGAACTCACCTGTTTAAATTAGATCAAGGATTAATGTTCTGCAGAGTTAAGAGGGCGTGGCTTGCTTTGGGTGACAGGTGGGTGTCCTCTCAGGTTGCTAGCTGTCTTTAGCTTCACGCTCTTCAACCTTTACTGAATCAGCTGGGCGTTAGATGGAGTCAAACATATCATCCAGGGAACATTTTGGGGGTTCATCTATTTTTATATAAATCCTGTAGTGGTGCCACAACACCAAAGGTTTATGTTTGTTGTCCCAAATAAATCAATATCCAAATTTCCTGAGCACATTCCTGCTCCCCAGAGGATGCACCAACCACAGTTTTTAGTTTGATTTAGAAATTTTGCAGATTCATAAAGTTCCTCATATTCTGTAGCGTCTTTAAATCTGTTTGCGAACGAGCAGCTGCTGAAACCCAAAGGTCAGAGGTCACAAATAAATAACCTTTGTCGTTATCGCCTCCGATGACCAAATTAGGAAGCTGCCGTTCAAACTCGAGCCGAGAATCGTGAGCGCCACTCTGAGTTTGAAACAAATTCCAGCAGCTGGTGGGAAAACTATAATCCCCGGCAAATCCCTGCAGCCGCAGCGCAGAGATTACGGGACGGCTGCAGAGGGCAACAATAACAGTGATATTAACAGTTGTAGTAGGAACGTGAAGCCGCCCCACAGGTCTAAGGCCGAGAGCAAACAGCTTCAGTGCATGAGCTCCACTTGGAGATGCAGAGCTACAAAAACAAAACAAAACAAAAAATGTGGCTGCTTTAAAAATATCCAAACTGGAGCATTAAATAGCAGAGGGCAGATTTGAGCGAGGCGGTTTGAGAAGCAACAGCCTGCAGGTCCGCGGTCGGTGCACCTCTTCGCTGGTGCGGATGTGGTGGGCGGTCACTTGGAGGCGTGTGGAGAGTGAGCACATTGTGTTGCCGTTCTTACTCTTTCCTTAAATAAATGTGCCATATGCACGGAGGGCGACACGCTGCTCGTGCACATATACCTCTGCTAAGCCCTGACTTCCTGCTCCCCCCTTCACCAGGACGTCTCCTTCAGGTCAGTGTGACGCCGACGTAACGGCCAGGTCAGCGGGCTAATCCCCGTGTTTGCATAAAACCACACTCCGCCTGCAGCCTGGACGTTCATGAGGCTGCACAGCTCACTTAGAAACATCTGAGCAGAGAAGCTTCTGAGCACATTACGTAATGTACACCATCTGAAGTTGGCTCTGCTCTGGAGCTGTCCCACTTAGTATTTCAGGATCACTGTATTTGTTTTAACTCTTTCAGCTTGAGGCTGTTTCTGAGCTCCACAGAGAGCAGAGCTGATCTGTTTTATTCCAAATGAAATTAATAAATCCGTATAAATTATAGATGGATTGATGCAACACAAATGAAGCTGCATCCGTTTTAATCCCAGTAACACCAGACGACCTCGTCCATGGATCTGTTCACCTTCTATAAATGACCAGAGGCTGTTTTTAACGACAGATGAGTCCGGTCCT
>NW_028181466.1:0-6000 GCF_963514085.1 Chelon labrosus
AGTTGTTGCAACCTTTCTTTGCTCCTTATTTCTGGCTTTCCCCTTCGCCATTCTTCCTCATCACTGGGGATTTTTTTAGTTTAGATTCCAAAATGACATATAGCCACTCAAACAAAAAAATAAAACACACAAAGTATAGGAGCATATCTACGTATTATTTTGACGATTTGATGTGTCACCGATCATTTCGCTATTTAAAAACCTTGCTGATTTCAGTTTTGAAATAAAGCACGCGCGACTTAACGTCCGCTTGAAAAAGTGAAATCAGGCGCCAAATAATGGATTCCCTGTGTCATGTGGCTGTTTTTATATCTCTACTAGTGGGCCATATTAAATCATGTTCAACGGCATTGATCCCTTAGGGCAGTTTAAATATTAGCGAGCATTAAATCAATATCAATGCAGGCTGTTGTTACGCACTAAAAGGACCCTGGCATGATTCAACATTTATGCAAAACAACAGCTAAACTCTGGCATAATGTCTTGGCTGGTGCCATCCTCACTGTACGGGCCCTGTGGCTACTCCGAGTGATGAGAATGGATAGGGCTTCCATTCACAACCATTCATGTGTGCCCAGTGGCTTAAAGCATCAACTAGTTGCCCAGTCATCCCCCAATCTGACAGCTAGAGCAAGTCAGAGCAGGGAGCAGCTAGCGGTGAAACACCACCACAAACTACTTCTTGCTACTTGCGGTACCGGCTCTGATCGGGCGCCCAACACTCTTTTGCTTTCCAAGGGTGAGGCCGGCTTAGATGGAGGGCAATATGTTAAATAATTTCCCACTTTCCGGCTTGCACGTGTGGGGTTCTGCTCGGATTATGCCGCCATGCATGTATGAATGCGTGTACTTCTCCGCTGCGTTGCACTGTCAAAAATTCATTTTATGCAGGGGTACGGAAGATGCCAGCGAGTTCACCTAGAGCTGCAAGAAAAGGGGATTTGGTGCATTGTGCCTCTGAAAAGAATACCGCAGTACTCCCATATTCAGCAGCCGGCTCTGTGCTCTGCTTTGTGCCCCCTACTGTACCCCCCCCCACCCCACCCCACCCCCCGTGCACAAGCCAAATCTGCTGGGCTCTGTCAGCCTGATGAAAATTACATTCACACCCGCGCCACTCCTGCCTATACAACCTACATTATGCAACAGATGAGCATTGGGGCCATGGTGTCTAAGTTGGATTGCATTTCTTAAGCAGGATCAAACTGGATGCGCGGGAGGAGTGTTGGCAGTGATGTGAATTTGATGAGTTCAACAGTAAAAATATTCACTTTTCACGTATAATGAGAATGACAAACAGGTCGGCGCCGGGTAGACTTTTTGAGTAGACTTTTTAAGGGGGGAATCTTCTCCGCAATATCATTATGTGGGGTAAAATTGATATAAAAATGAACTTTTTGGAATAATTGACTCCGTGCTCATAAGCGGAGGGGATCCCGTCATTTGTTATGAGCCAAATGTATGCTACAATATAGGAAATCCAGTTAGAAGAAAAGTGATGAGTTTCAGGAAGGCACTGAAATCTACATACAAATGCATAATAATCACACATCTACAATATTGCAGTGTTAAGGAAAAAAAAAAAATACCTTGAATTCAATTATCATGTGGGCTGGAATAATCATAATGTTATTGGAAACTCAATTATGGAGGCAAGCCATGTCTGGAAATTAGCTGAACTTAGCTAAGGCAAGTCAGCCCCTTGAATTCATCAAGTATGGATTATCACAATATTACATGTTCACTTTGATTCTGCTGTCCAAAGACAAACATTCGCAGTCACTGCTGCACAGTCCCCACGTTTGTTTTATTCATGAACTGCGCTCTGATCTATTATACATACAAAACTGATTCTATGCTGATCGCCCCGGGCTAAGAGGCTCAGACATAGAATTAATTATATTATATACACATGCATGATAATTGTGTACGATTCGGTCAAACACAGAGGTATTTCTCTATGTGTGATTACCATTGTTGCTTCACCAGCAATTATTTTCATTATTGTTGCTAATATTGTTAATGTTATTGTTTTCTCATTACAGCATTTCTCTGGGGCTTATTTTTAAGATATTAGGATGTATGTGACCGCTACTCTGGAATGAATCATGGCTTTGGCTGACGAGGCCCATGACATTAATACATAAACGGCACGCTCATATAGCAAGAAAATTACTTTGAAATTAAACACCAGGCTAGCCCAGGTCGGGCACAGGAAATAGAGATAAGGGTGCTAATTCATTAAAAAATATTAATGAAATATCCCCCTCTACGCAGTGCGCGCGGAGACAACCATACTTTTGAATATTGCAGCATTAAAAGCATTTCCCCTGGCTGATACGAAGGGTAGATCTTTCTTTATTATTATTATTATTATTATTATATTGGCTGATACGTTTTGCTCTGTTTTCCATGCCTGAGCGTGATTGAAAATATCATTTCCATTTGGGACTGGGAGCGCCGTGCACGCCTGTGTTATCGAATTCCAGCACGCGCGCTGCAAGGTCCAACGTGATTCCACCCCAAGATAGTCCAAAGACATTCACCGCAAATGCGCCGGGTTTATGCAGAGTATTCAACGAGAACGCGCTGGAACCGCAGAGGTCGATTGCACGCCTGGGTAGCATTTCTAATAAGCGTGATATATTTAGGCAAAGGCCACGAGTGCTGGGATCTTTAATATTTGCATAGATGCATCCACAATGTGAGCGCATTAGTAGGTCAAAGTTTTGTTCAAGTGTACGGAAGAAAAAGGCTTTATAGTGAATTCTTATATGTGCGTTTTTGCATGCAAACACCTAAAACAGCTGCACACTGAGGCCAGAAAATGAATATCAAATGCTGTACTTTTTTTATTTTTTTTCTGGTAATTTATTTGTTCCTGTTTGTGCGCGCGCGCCCGACTATCGGTGTCTGTTTCCGTCAACTCGGAGAGTTCCTTTCAGTTCACTCCGTCACCAGCCTTACCCCTGTTCCCTCTGCTCCACTGCCTGCCATGGCTGAGCTGGGGAGAACATGCAGCCTCGCTCCGAGACGACTTCAATCCCCTATTATCAGGAGAGCGCACATTGCCGCTCACAAGGGTTTAATTTATTTGTGCCTGTTTCAGCCCAAGATTAAAGTTTAATTGGCGCTGACTGGCAGCTCCCAAGTTTTGACTAATTCTCCTTATCGGGAATCCTTACCGAGTAGCTGTGGGCAATGTGAGGCCTGCCTGCTTGCCTGCCTGCCTGCTTGCCTGCCTGCCTGTGTGCGTGGCAGCGGTGCCCACACACACACACACATTTACACACAGAGGCGCACATGCAGCGAACATAGTAATCCCTTATTTCAATTGGTCGATACTTTGAGTACCTGTGACTTGTTTACTTGAGTTGTGTTGTTTTCTGTGTTTGCGCGTGTGCCAGCGAAAGCAGTAATGCATGTTTGGGTTACGCGTATATGTGTGAGCGGTAATGCATGTGTTCGTTCCGTTTCTCCTTGGCAAGGGCCCCAAAAGCTTCTGGATTGTTGGGTAATTAGACATGCATCGTATTATTTACCATAGACTTTATAATTGATTTGTAAAGGTGGAGCCATTGTGCTGCAGTGCGGACCACTCGTGTGTTTCCAAAAATCTCTAACTGAGCCTTCGTTGCATGATGTACATGGATGTACACACTTACACTTATCATTTGTCAGTTGCGAATATAAGAGGGGGGAAAAACCCCGGGTACAAAAACAGCTTTTGACTGTGAGTTGATGCCGTTTATGTTGCCACATTTTCCACGAATCGTTCCAGCATAAATCATTATAAAGTGTATTACCGTAGAGGGATTGCATTTCCATAAGTGCGTGTTTATGCCAGAGCGATACGCGAGCGTAAATAACGCTGATAATCTCGGCCTGTGTTTGATCAGCCAAATCTGAGTCTGAGGGTGCAATCATTTGTGACCGGCAATATTAGTGGCAGCTATTAAAAGCTGTAGAGGATTTGCAAAGCTTCATTTAGCCAGTCGGGGAGATGTGCGTGAAATAGAGTTCCTTTGGTCGTAACTAATGTCTCTAATTCTAATGAGCGGAGCTTCTGTGTTGCAGCTACGTGCTCCTAAACTGGGAAGCACTGGATTAAGAGAGTTCTCATGAGGGCAAATGGACCCTAGTTCAAAGTCATCAGCTTTGATCAGCCGTGCAGATGTACACACTGGCACAAAAGCCTGTATCAAATCGTTCTACTGACGCGCTTTATATGTGGGGTTGAACGCGCACGCTCACTTTGATCCTGCAAGAGTTTAGGCACATTTGAATGTACGACTTTGACATTTTTCCACCGATACATCCATAATTTATCAGTGTCTCCCAGAAAAGGTTTGGCTGTAAACGCGAGAATCATCATCAGGTTATGTCCTCCAATAAGTTACAGTTCAATCAAGTGATTCCAAAGAAAGATAAGGGAAGAAGGAGGTGAAGTTAGAAGAATGGATAGGAATTAAAAAATGACCAGTAAAAATTTGAAATCAAAAACGGGGACAAAGAGAGGGAAGGTGTCTGAGCCAGCCTGGTCGGTTTGAAAGCAGATTCTCACCTGCCAGAGCAAATCTGGGGTAATGCCAAGCACACTGACACTCATAGGTGTCCAGCTAGAGAGAGCAAGCTGCCCTGTAATACCAATAATGTGTTAATATGCCAACACTGACCAAAGTACCAAGCTGGGTTTGGCTGCGAGATATAAAATGCCGCCACTGGCTACCTACATATTGGAGAACCTGCTTAGCATACATACACATGTATATGTTGGTGTCTAGATAAGGGGTCGCGTTTAATGCAGTCGTGAGAAACCCCCATTGTGTGACATTCAAAGTGAAAATCTTTGAGTAAGCTCATAGTTCACAAGTTGTGATGTGTTTGCTCATGTTTTTGGAAACCACTGCATTTTTAGTGGACGGAATATATTGTAATTTAGTATATTTATTGGGGATTCCCTTGTAATTCAATTTGTTTTAAGAGAAATATAATATTCCTAACGGCTTTATCTCTTGTCCACTTCTTAAACTGTTAAGTTTATACTTTCAACAATGGCGACTGAACCTTTTGCCGAAACAAAAGTTTATATCTCCAAACCTCCTCAATTAACCTTTCCTCAATGTGTTCCACCTTTATCGGCCGTTTTAATCCGTGTATACCTTTATGGTTAAAAGTATACACGGATTAAAACGGCAAGAAATTACACGTTGGTGAGCTCTAGAGGTGGATTTCAGTTGGGTGTTTTAGCCAAAGCCAGGCAAATTGTTCTGCTGAACTAACCATCTGCAGCCTTTACCGTTATATTCAAAAGGCAAAGGCTGGTATTGATCTCCTAATCTAGGGGAAGGCGAGTAAACATAGTTCCCAAATATTTTAAACTATTTCACTAAAGTGTCAGCTTTCCCAAACCACTCACTTAACACAGACCGAGTTGTATTTGTGCTTCATCTATGCCCCATTGTATTTATATGGTGGCTACTTAAATCCATGCCCAGGTGATAAAATGAGATTTTTCACTCGTGTCAAATCAGTTGTACAAAATAAGACGGTGAAATATTGACACTTGCCTCGCTATCGCCGTCAAAATCGAATCCCTTTGATGTCGTTTTATTGGAAGAGACAGCGGGCTCGGTGGATTGTAGAAGGAGATACTTGTGAATGATGTTTTTAGTTGGTGTTTGTGGAGACGGCCCCGGAGCATCGCACATCTGCACAAGGAAAACCAGTGTGGGCCGGTACGCACACACACACATGAATACACTCCTTTAGACTTGGTGAGACTTTTTGCTGGAAGTCATCATTTGGATCAGATTGGAATGGAGTGTGTCTACTGTCTGAGTGTGTGTGTGTGTGTGTGCGTATGTAAGTCAAGGGTGTGAGCGTGAAGGGCTGTCAGTACATTTAGATGGGGGAGGTTGTCCCTAATGAATCCCCCAGGTCTGAGGGTCTTTCATTGACGGCTGCTAATTTCACCTGACACTGCGGAGCCGCCGCTGA
>NW_028181465.1:0-23815 GCF_963514085.1 Chelon labrosus
AGGATGCTTTTTTGCACATTTCGACTTAAAAAGGCCCTGTCCTCACTGAATATTGAGCTGCAATGTGTGATTTGGATGAGGTTGTTTTATCATTACAAGCTCGCATGGGATGTGTAATGAGGGAAAAAGCATGATTTTTATCCTCCACGAGAGGGGCCCTGACAGCGCCCCATTCATCCGGCTGAACGCGCACCCTCGCCGGCTTCCACTGCTCGGGCGAGCCGCTAGGATTGCTCTGCCCCACCGGTCCCGTTCCAAGCCAGCTACCTGCTGGAAACTGCACAATATGCTCACAAGCACCCTGTTCTTCACATGTAGAGGCAAGAAAGAGGCAGAATCGGTCTAATTCGGCCAGTCTGACAGTAAATGTGGTGGAGAGCAAAACAGCCGTTTCAGAGCGATAGGATGCTTTTTTGCACATTTCGACTTAAAAAGGCCCTGTCCTCACTGAATATTGAGCTGCAATGTGTGATTTGGATGAGGTTTTATCATTACAAGCTCGCATGGGATGTGTAATGAGGGAAAAAGCATGATTTTTATCCTCCACGAGAGGGGCCCTGACAGCGCCCCATTCATCCGGCTGAACGCGCACCCTCGCCGGCTTCCACTGCTCGGCGAGCCGCTAGGATTGCTCTGCCCCACCGGTCCCGTTCCAAGCCAGCTACCTGCTGGAAACTGCACAATATGCTCACAAGCACCCTGTTCTTCACATGTAGAGGCAAGAAAGAGGCAGAATCGGTCTAATTCGGCCAGTCTGACAGTAAATGTGGTGGAGAGCAAAACAGCCGTTTCAGAGCGATAGGATGCTGTTTTGCACATTTCGACTTAAAAAGGCCCTGTCCTCACTGAATATTGAGCTGCAATGTGTGATTTGGATCAGGTTTTATCATTACAAGCTCGCATGGGATGTGTAATGAGGGAAAAAGCATGATTTTTATCCTCCACGAGAGGGGCCCTGACAGCGCCCCATTCATCCGGCTGAACGCGCACCCTCGCCGGCTTCCACTGCTCGGGCGAGCCGCTAGGATTGCTCTGCCCCACCGGTCCCGTTCCGAGCCAGCTACCTGCTGGAAACTGCACAATATGCTCACAAGCACCCTGTTCTTCACATGTAGAGGCAAGAAAGAGGCAGAATCGGTCTAATTCGGCCAGTCTGACAGTAAATGTGGTGGAGAGCAAAACAGCCGTTTCAGAGCGATAGGATGCTGTTTTGCACATTTCGACTTAAAAAGGCCCTGTCCTCACTGAATATTGAGCTGCAATGTGTGATTTGGATCAGGTTTTATCATTACAAGCTCGCATGGGATGTGTAATGAGGGAAAAAGCATGATTTTTATCCTCCACGAGAGGGGCCCTGACAGCGCCCCATTCATCCGGCTGAACGCGCACCCTCGCCGGCTTCCACTGCTCGGGCGAGCCGCTAGGATTGCTCTGCCCCACCGGTCCCGTTCCAAGCCAGCTACCTGCTGGAAACTGCACAATATGCTCACAAGCACCCTGTTCTTCACATGTAGAGGCAAGAAAGAGGCAGAATCGGTCTAATTCGGCCAGTCTGACAGTAAATGTGGTGGAGAGCAAAACAGCCGTTTCAGAGCGATAGGATGCTGTTTTGCACATTTCGACTTAAAAAGGCCCTGTCCTCACTGAATATTGAGCTGCAATGTGTGATTTGGATCAGGTTTTATCATTACAAGCTCGCATGGGATGTGTAATGAGGGAAAAAGCATGATTTTTATCCTCCACGAGAGGGGCCCTGACAGCGCCCCATTCATCCGGCTGAACGCGCACCCTCGCCGGCTTCCACTGCTCGGGCGAGCCGCTAGGATTGCTCTGCCCCACCGGTCCCGTTCCAAGCCAGCTACCTGCTTGAAACTGCACAATATGCTCACAAGCACCCTGTTCTTCACATGTAGAGGCAAGAAAGAGGCAGAATCGGTCTAATTCGGCCAGTCTGACAGTAAATGTGGTGGAGAGCAAAACAGCCGTTTCAGAGCGATAGGATGCTTTTTTGCACATTTCGACTTAAAAAGGCCCTGTCCTCACTGAATATTGAGCTGCAATGTGTGATTTGGATGAGGTTTTATCATTACAAGCTCGCATGGGATGTGTAATGAGGGAAAAAGCATGATTTTTATCCTCCACGAGAGGGGCCCTGACAGCGCCCCATTCATCCGGCTGAACGCGCACCCTCGCCGGCTTCCACTGCTCGGGCGAGCCGCTAGGATTGCTCTGCCCCACCGGTCCCGTTCCGAGCCAGCTACCTGCTGGAAACTGCACAATATGCTCACAAGCACCCTGTTCTTCACATGTAGAGGCAAGAAAGAGGCAGAATCGGTCTAATTCGGCCAGTCTGACAGTAAATGTGGTGGAGAGCAAAACAGCCGTTTCAGAGCGATAGGATGCTTTTTTGCACATTTCGACTTAAAAAGGCCCTGTCCTCACTGAATATTGAGCTGCAATGTGTGATTTGGATGAGGTTTTATCATTACAAGCTCGCATGGGATGTGTAATGAGGGAAAAAGCATGATTTTTATCCTCCACGAGAGGGGCCCTGACAGCGCCCCATTCATCCGGCTGAACGCGCACCCTCGCCGGCTTCCACTGCTCGGGCGAGCCGCTAGGATTGCTCTGCCCCACCGGTCCCGTTCCGAGCCAGCTACCTGCTGGAAACTGCACAATATGCTCACAAGCACCCTGTTCTTCACATGTAGAGGCAAGAAAGAGGCAGAATCGGTCTAATTCGGCCAGTCTGACAGTAAATGTGGTGGAGAGCAAAACAGCCGTTTCAGAGCGATAGGATGCTGTTTTGCACATTTCGACTTAAAAAGGCCCTGTCCTCACTGAATATTGAGCTGCAATGTGTGATTTGGATCAGGTTTTATCATTACAAGCTCGCATGGGATGTGTAATGAGGGAAAAAGCATGATTTTTATCCTCCACGAGAGGGGCCCTGACAGCGCCCCATTCATCCGGCTGAACGCGCACCCTCGCCGGCTTCCACTGCTCGGGCGAGCCGCTAGGATTGCTCTGCCCCACCGGTCCCGTTCCAAGCCAGCTACCTGCTGGAAACTGCACAATATGCTCACAAGCACCCTGTTCTTCACATGTAGAGGCAAGAAAGAGGCAGAATCGGTCTAATTCGGCCAGTCTGACAGTAAATGTGGTGGAGAGCAAAACAGCCGTTTCAGAGCGATAGGATGCTTTTTTGCACATTTCGACTTAAAAAGGCCCTGTCCTCACTGAATATTGAGCTGCAAATTGTGATTTGGATCAGGTTTTATCATTACAAGCTCGCATGGGATGTGTAATGAGGGAAAAAGCATGATTTTTATCCTCCACGAGAGGGGCCCTGACAGCGCCCCATTCATCCGGCTGAACGCGCACCCTCGCCGGCTTCCACTGCTCGGGCGAGCCGCTAGGATTGCTCTGCCCCACCGGTCCCGTTCCAAGCCAGCTACCTGCTGGAAACTGCACAATATGCTCACAAGCACCCTGTTCTTCACATGTAGAGGCAAGAAAGAGGCAGAATCGGTCTAATTCGGCCAGTCTGACAGTAAATGTGGTGGAGAGCAAAACAGCCGTTTCAGAGCGATAGGATGCTGTTTTGCACATTTCGACTTAAAAAGGCCCTGTCCTCACTGAATATTGAGCTGCAATGTGTGATTTGGATGAGGTTTTATCATTACAAGCTCGCATGGGATGTGTAATGAGGGAAAAAGCATGATTTTTATCCTCCACGAGAGGGGCCCTGACAGCGCCCCATTCATCCGGCTGAACGCGCACCCTCGCCGGCTTCCACTGCTCGGGCGAGCCGCTAGGATTGCTCTGCCCCACCGGTCCCGTTCCGAGCCAGCTACCTGCTGGAAACTGCACAATATGCTCACAAGCACCCTGTTCTTCACATGTAGAGGCAAGAAAGAGGCAGAATCGGTCTAATTCGGCCAGTCTGACAGTAAATGTGGTGGAGAGCAAAACAGCCGTTTCAGAGCGATAGGATGCTGTTTTGCACATTTCGACTTAAAAAGGCCCTGTCCTCACTGAATATTGAGCTGCAATGTGTGATTTGGATGAGGTTTTATCATTACAAGCTCGCATGGGATGTGTAATGAGGGAAAAAGCATGATTTTTATCCTCCACGAGAGGGGCCCTGACAGCGCCCCATTCATCCGGCTGAACGCGCACCCTCGCCGGCTTCCACTGCTCGGGCGAGCCGCTAGGATTGCTCTGCCCCACCGGTCCCGTTCCGAGCCAGCTACCTGCTGGAAACTGCACAATATGCTCACAAGCACCCTGTTCTTCACATGTAGAGGCAAGAAAGAGGCAGAATCGGTCTAATTCGGCCAGTCTGACAGTAAATGTGGTGGAGAGCAAAACAGCCGTTTCAGAGCGATAGGATGCTGTTTTGCACATTTCGACTTAAAAAGGCCCTGTCCTCACTGAATATTGAGCTGCAATGTGTGATTTGGATCAGGTTTTATCATTACAAGCTCGCATGGGATGTGTAATGAGGGAAAAAGCATGATTTTTATCCTCCACGAGAGGGGCCCTGACAGCGCCCCATTCATCCGGCTGAACGCGCACCCTCGCCGGCTTCCACTGCTCGGGCGAGCCGCTAGGATTGCTCTGCCCCACCGGTCCCGTTCCAAGCCAGCTACCTGCTGGAAACTGCACAATATGCTCACAAGCACCCTGTTCTTCACATGTAGAGGCAAGAAAGAGGCAGAATCGGTCTAATTCGGCCAGTCTGACAGTAAATGTGGTGGAGAGCAAAACAGCCGTTTCAGAGCGATAGGATGCTGTTTTGCACATTTCGACTTAAAAAGGCCCTGTCCTCACTGAATATTGAGCTGCAATGTGTGATTTGGATCAGGTTTTATCATTACAAGCTCGCATGGGATGTGTAATGAGGGAAAAAGCATGATTTTTATCCTCCACGAGAGGGGCCCTGACAGCGCCCCATTCATCCGGCTGAACGCGCACCCTCGCCGGCTTCCACTGCTCGGGCGAGCCGCTAGGATTGCTCTGCCCCACCGGTCCCGTTCCAAGCCAGCTACCTGCTTGAAACTGCACAATATGCTCACAAGCACCCTGTTCTTCACATGTAGAGGCAAGAAAGAGGCAGAATCGGTCTAATTCGGCCAGTCTGACAGTAAATGTGGTGGAGAGCAAAACAGCCGTTTCAGAGCGATAGGATGCTGTTTTGCACATTTCGACTTAAAAAGGCCCTGTCCTCACTGAATATTGAGCTGCAATGTGTGATTTGGATCAGGTTTTATCATTACAAGCTCGCATGGGATGTGTAATGAGGGAAAAAGCATGATTTTTATCCTCCACGAGAGGGGCCCTGACAGCGCCCCATTCATCCGGCTGAACGCGCACCCTCGCCGGCTTCCACTGCTCGGGCGAGCCGCTAGGATTGCTCTGCCCCACCGGTCCCGTTCCAAGCCAGCTACCTGCTTGAAACTGCACAATATGCTCACAAGCACCCTGTTCTTCACATGTAGAGGCAAGAAAGAGGCAGAATCGGTCTAATTCGGCCAGTCTGACAGTAAATGTGGTGGAGAGCAAAACAGCCGTTTCAGAGCGATAGGATGCTTTTTTGCACATTTCGACTTAAAAAGGCCCTGTCCTCACTGAATATTGAGCTGCAATGTGTGATTTGGATGAGGTTTTATCATTACAAGCTCGCATGGGATGTGTAATGAGGGAAAAAGCATGATTTTTATCCTCCACGAGAGGGGCCCTGACAGCGCCCCATTCATCCGGCTGAACGCGCACCCTCGCCGGCTTCCACTGCTCGGGCGAGCCGCTAGGATTGCTCTGCCCCACCGGTCCCGTTCCGAGCCAGCTACCTGCTGGAAACTGCACAATATGCTCACAAGCACCCTGTTCTTCACATGTAGAGGCAAGAAAGAGGCAGAATCGGTCTAATTCGGCCAGTCTGACAGTAAATGTGGTGGAGAGCAAAACAGCCGTTTCAGAGCGATAGGATGCTGTTTTGCACATTTCGACTTAAAAAGGCCCTGTCCTCACTGAATATTGAGCTGCAATGTGTGATTTGGATCAGGTTTTATCATTACAAGCTCGCATGGGATGTGTAATGAGGGAAAAAGCATGATTTTTATCCTCCACGAGAGGGGCCCTGACAGCGCCCCATTCATCCGGCTGAACGCGCACCCTCGCCGGCTTCCACTGCTCGGGCGAGCCGCTAGGATTGCTCTGCCCCACCGGTCCCGTTCCAAGCCAGCTACCTGCTTGAAACTGCACAATATGCTCACAAGCACCCTGTTCTTCACATGTAGAGGCAAGAAAGAGGCAGAATCGGTCTAATTCGGCCAGTCTGACAGTAAATGTGGTGGAGAGCAAAACAGCCGTTTCAGAGCGATAGGATGCTTTTTTGCACATTTCGACTTAAAAAGGCCCTGTCCTCACTGAATATTGAGCTGCAAATTGTGATTTGGATCAGGTTTTATCATTACAAGCTCGCATGGGATGTGTAATGAGGGAAAAAGCATGATTTTTATCCTCCACGAGAGGGGCCCTGACAGCGCCCCATTCATCCGGCTGAACGCGCACCCTCGCCGGCTTCCACTGCTCGGGCGAGCCGCTAGGATTGCTCTGCCCCACCGGTCCCGTTCCAAGCCAGCTACCTGCTGGAAACTGCACAATATGCTCACAAGCACCCTGTTCTTCACATGTAGAGGCAAGAAAGAGGCAGAATCGGTCTAATTCGGCCA
Source organism: Chelon labrosus (assembly GCF_963514085.1). NCBI lineage: Eukaryota > Metazoa > Chordata > Actinopteri > Mugiliformes > Mugilidae > Chelon > Chelon labrosus. The sequence continues at coordinate 6,738 of NW_028181465.1, forward strand.
GTCTGACAGTAAATGTGGTGGAGAGCAAAACAGCCGTTTCAGAGCGATAGGATGCTGTTTTGCACATTTCGACTTAAAAAGGCCCTGTCCTCACTGAATATTGAGCTGCAATGTGTGATTTGGATGAGGTTTTATCATTACAAGCTCGCATGGGATGTGTAATGAGGGAAAAAGCATGATTTTTATCCTCCACGAGAGGGGCCCTGACAGCGCCCCATTCATCCGGCTGAACGCGCACCCTCGCCGGCTTCCACTGCTCGGGCGAGCCGCTAGGATTGCTCTGCCCCACCGGTCCCGTTCCGAGCCAGCTACCTGCTGGAAACTGCACAATATGCTCACAAGCACCCTGTTCTTCACATGTAGAGGCAAGAAAGAGGCAGAATCGGTCTAATTCGGCCAGTCTGACAGTAAATGTGGTGGAGAGCAAAACAGCCGTTTCAGAGCGATAGGATGCTGTTTTGCACATTTCGACTTAAAAAGGCCCTGTCCTCACTGAATATTGAGCTGCAATGTGTGATTTGGATCAGGTTTTATCATTACAAGCTCGCATGGGATGTGTAATGAGGGAAAAAGCATGATTTTTATCCTCCACGAGAGGGGCCCTGACAGCGCCCCATTCATCCGGCTGAACGCGCACCCTCGCCGGCTTCCACTGCTCGGGCGAGCCGCTAGGATTGCTCTGCCCCACCGGTCCCGTTCCGAGCCAGCTACCTGCTGGAAACTGCACAATATGCTCACAAGCACCCTGTTCTTCACATGTAGAGGCAAGAAAGAGGCAGAATCGGTCTAATTCGGCCAGTCTGACAGTAAATGTGGTGGAGAGCAAAACAGCCGTTTCAGAGCGATAGGATGCTGTTTTGCACATTTCGACTTAAAAAGGCCCCGTCCTCACTGAATATTGAGCTGCAATGTGTGATTTGGATCAGGTTTTATCATTACAAGCTCGCATGGGATGTGTAATGAGGGAAAAAGCATGATTTTTATCCTCCACGAGAGGGGCCCTGACAGCGCCCCATTCATCCGGCTGAACGCGCACCCTCGCCGGCTTCCACTGCTCGGGCGAGCCGCTAGGATTGCTCTGCCCCACCGGTCCCGTTCCAAGCCAGCTACCTGCTGGAAACTGCACAATATGCTCACAAGCACCCTGTTCTTCACATGTAGAGGCAAGAAAGAGGCAGAATCGGTCTAATTCGGCCAGTCTGACAGTAAATGTGGTGGAGAGCAAAACAGCCGTTTCAGAGCGATAGGATGCTGTTTTGCACATTTCGACTTAAAAAGGCCCTGTCCTCACTGAATATTGAGCTGCAATGTGTGATTTGGATCAGGTTTTATCATTACAAGCTCGCATGGGATGTGTAATGAGGGAAAAAGCATGATTTTTATCCTCCACGAGAGGGGCCCTGACAGCGCCCCATTCATCCGGCTGAACGCGCACCCTCGCCGGCTTCCACTGCTCGGGCGAGCCGCTAGGATTGCTCTGCCCCACCGGTCCCGTTCCAAGCCAGCTACCTGCTGGAAACTGCACAATATGCTCACAAGCACCCTGTTCTTCACATGTAGAGGCAAGAAAGAGGCAGAATCGGTCTAATTCGGCCAGTCTGACAGTAAATGTGGTGGAGAGCAAAACAGCCGTTTCAGAGCGATAGGATGCTGTTTTGCACATTTCGACTTAAAAAGGCCCTGTCCTCACTGAATATTGAGCTGCAATGTGTGATTTGGATCAGGTTTTATCATTACAAGCTCGCATGGGATGTGTAATGAGGGAAAAAGCATGATTTTTATCCTCCACGAGAGGGGCCCTGACAGCGCCCCATTCATCCGGCTGAACGCGCACCCTCGCCGGCTTCCACTGCTCGGGCGAGCCGCTAGGATTGCTCTGCCCCACCGGTCCCGTTCCAAGCCAGCTACCTGCTGGAAACTGCACAATATGCTCACAAGCACCCTGTTCTTCACATGTAGAGGCAAGAAAGAGGCAGAATCGGTCTAATTCGGCCAGTCTGACAGTAAATGTGGTGGAGAGCAAAACAGCCGTTTCAGAGCGATAGGATGCTGTTTTGCACATTTCGACTTAAAAAGGCCCTGTCCTCACTGAATATTGAGCTGCAATGTGTGATTTGGATCAGGTTTTATCATTACAAGCTCGCATGGGATGTGTAATGAGGAAAAAAGCATGATTTTTATCCTCCACGAGAGGGGCCCTGACAGCGCCCCATTCATCCGGCTGAACGCGCACCCTCGCCGGCTTCCACTGCTCGGGCGAGCCGCTAGGATTGCTCTGCCCCACCGGTCCCGTTCCGAGCCAGCTACCTGCTTGAAACTGCACAATATGCTCACAAGCACCCTGTTCTTCACATGTAGAGGCAAGAAAGAGGCAGAATCGGTCTAATTCGGCCAGTCTGACAGTAAATGTGGTGGAGAGCAAAACAGCCGTTTCAGAGCGATAGGATGCTTTTTTGCACATTTCGACTTAAAAAGGCCCTGTCCTCACTGAATATTGAGCTGCAATGTGTGATTTGGATGAGGTTTTATCATTACAAGCTCGCATGGGATGTGTAATGAGGGAAAAAGCATGATTTTTATCCTCCACGAGAGGGGCCCTGACAGCGCCCCATTCATCCGGCTGAACGCGCACCCTCGCCGGCTTCCACTGCTCGGGCGAGCCGCTAGGATTGCTCTGCCCCACCGGTCCCGTTCCAAGCCAGCTACCTGCTGGAAACTGCACAATATGCTCACAAGCACCCTGTTCTTCACATGTAGAGGCAAGAAAGAGGCAGAATCGGTCTAATTCGGCCAGTCTGACAGTAAATGTGGTGGAGAGCAAAACAGCCGTTTCAGAGCGATAGGATGCTGTTTTGCACATTTCGACTTAAAAAGGCCCTGTCCTCACTGAATATTGAGCTGCAATGTGTGATTTGGATGAGGTTTTATCATTACAAGCTCGCATGGGATGTGTAATGAGGGAAAAAGCATGATTTTTATCCTCCACGAGAGGGGCCCTGACAGCGCCCCATTCATCCGGCTGAACGCGCACCCTCGCCGGCTTCCACTGCTCGGGCGAGCCGCTAGGATTGCTCTGCCCCACCGGTCCCGTTCCAAGCCAGCTACCTGCTGGAAACTGCACAATATGCTCACAAGCACCCTGTTCTTCACATGTAGAGGCAAGAAAGAGGCAGAATCGGTCTAATTCGGCCAGTCTGACAGTAAATGTGGTGGAGAGCAAAACAGCCGTTTCAGAGCGATAGGATGCTGTTTTGCACATTTCGACTTAAAAAGGCCCTGTCCTCACTGAATATTGAGCTGCAATGTGTGATTTGGATGAGGTTTTATCATTACAAGCTCGCATGGGATGTGTAATGAGGGAAAAAGCATGATTTTTATCCTCCACGAGAGGGGCCCTGACAGCGCCCCATTCATCCGGCTGAACGCGCACCCTCGCCGGCTTCCACTGCTCGGGCGAGCCGCTAGGATTGCTCTGCCCCACCGGTCCCGTTCCAAGCCAGCTACCTGCTGGAAACTGCACAATATGCTCACAAGCACCCTGTTCTCACATGTAGAGGCAAGAAAGAGGCAGAATCGGTCTAATTCGGCCAGTCTGACAGTAAATGTGGTGGAGAGCAAAACAGCCGTTTCAGAGCGATAGGATGCTGTTTTGCACATTTCGACTTAAAAAGGCCCTGTCCTCACTGAATATTGAGCTGCAATGTGTGATTTGGATGAGGTTTTATCATTACAAGCTCGCATGGGATGTGTAATGAGGGAAAAAGCATGATTTTTATCCTCCACGAGAGGGGCCCTGACAGCGCCCCATTCATCCGGCTGAACGCGCACCCTCGCCGGCTTCCACTGCTCGGGCGAGCCGCTAGGATTGCTCTGCCCCACCGGTCCCGTTCCAAGCCAGCTACCTGCTGGAAACTGCACAATATGCTCACAAGCACCCTCGTTCTTCACATGTAGAGGCAAGAAAGAGGCAGAATCGGTCTAATTCGGCCAGTCTGACAGTAAATGTGGTGGAGAGCAAAACAGCCGTTTCAGAGCGATAGGATGCTGTTTTGCACATTTCGACTTAAAAAGGCCCTGTCCTCACTGAATATTGAGCTGCAATGTGTGATTTGGATGAGGTTTTATCATTACAAGCTCGCATGGGATGTGTAATGAGGGAAAAAGCATGATTTTTATCCTCCACGAGAGGGGCCCTGACAGCGCCCCATTCATCCGGCTGAACGCGCACCCTCGCCGGCTTCCACTGCTCGGGCGAGCCGCTAGGATTGCTCTGCCCCACCGGTCCCGTTCCAAGCCAGCTACCTGCTGGAAACTGCACAATATGCTCACAAGCACCCTGTTCTTCACATGTAGAGGCAAGAAAGAGGCAGAATCGGTCTAATTCGGCCAGTCTGACAGTAAATGTGGTGGAGAGCAAAACAGCCGTTTCAGAGCGATAGGATGCTGTTTTGCACATTTCGACTTAAAAAGGCCCTGTCCTCACTGAATATTGAGCTGCAATGTGTGATTTGGATCAGGTTTTATCATTACAAGCTCGCATGGGATGTGTAATGAGGGAAAAAGCATGATTTTTATCCTCCACGAGAGGGGCCCTGACAGCGCCCCATTCATCCGGCTGAACGCGCACCCTCGCCGGCTTCCACTGCTCGGGCGAGCCGCTAGGATTGCTCTGCCCCACCGGTCCCGTTCCGAGCCAGCTACCTGCTGGAAACTGCACAATATGCTCACAAGCACCCTGTTCTTCACATGTAGAGGCAAGAAAGAGGCAGAATCGGTCTAATTCGGCCAGTCTGACAGTAAATGTGGTGGAGAGCAAAACAGCCGTTTCAGAGCGATAGGATGCTTTTTTGCACATTTCGACTTAAAAAGGCCCTGTCCTCACTGAATATTGAGCTGCAATGTGTGATTTGGATGAGGTTTTATCATTACAAGCTCGCATGGGATGTGTAATGAGGGAAAAAGCATGATTTTTATCCTCCACGAGAGGGGCCCTGACAGCGCCCCATTCATCCGGCTGAACGCGCACCCTCGCCGGCTTCCACTGCTCGGGCGAGCCGCTAGGATTGCTCTGCCCCACCGGTCCCGTTCCAAGCCAGCTACCTGCTGGAAACTGCACAATATGCTCACAAGCACCCTGTTCTTCACATGTAGAGGCAAGAAAGAGGCAGAATCGGTCTAATTCGGCCAGTCTGACAGTAAATGTGGTGGAGAGCAAAACAGCCGTTTCAGAGCGATAGGATGCTGTTTTGCACATTTCGACTTAAAAAGGCCCTGTCCTCACTGAATATTGAGCTGCAATGTGTGATTTGGATGAGGTTTTATCATTACAAGCTCGCATGGGATGTGTAATGAGGGAAAAAGCATGATTTTTATCCTCCACGAGAGGGGCCCTGACAGCGCCCCATTCATCCGGCTGAACGCGCACCCTCGCCGGCTTCCACTGCTCGGGCGAGCCGCTAGGATTGCTCTGCCCCACCGGTCCCGTTCCAAGCCAGCTACCTGCTGGAAACTGCACAATATGCTCACAAGCACCCTGTTCTTCACATGTAGAGGCAAGAAAGAGGCAGAATCGGTCTAATTCGGCCAGTCTGACAGTAAATGTGGTGGAGAGCAAAACAGCCGTTTCAGAGCGATAGGATGCTGTTTTGCACATTTCGACTTAAAAAGGCCCTGTCCTCACTGAATATTGAGCTGCAATGTGTGATTTGGATGAGGTTTTATCATTACAAGCTCGCATGGGATGTGTAATGAGGGAAAAAGCATGATTTTTATCCTCCACGAGAGGGGCCCTGACAGCGCCCCATTCATCCGGCTGAACGCGCACCCTCGCCGGCTTCCACTGCTCGGGCGAGCCGCTAGGATTGCTCTGCCCCACCGGTCCCGTTCCAAGCCAGCTACCTGCTGGAAACTGCACAATATGCTCACAAGCACCCTGTTCTTCACATGTAGAGGCAAGAAAGAGGCAGAATCGGTCTAATTCGGCCAGTCTGACAGTAAATGTGGTGGAGAGCAAAACAGCCGTTTCAGAGCGATAGGATGCTGTTTTGCACATTTCGACTTAAAAAGGCCCTGTCCTCACTGAATATTGAGCTGCAATGTGTGATTTGGATCAGGTTTTATCATTACAAGCTCGCATGGGATGTGTAATGAGGGAAAAAGCATGATTTTTATCCTCCACGAGAGGGGCCCTGACAGCGCCCCATTCATCCGGCTGAACGCGCACCCTCGCCGGCTTCCACTGCTCGGGCGAGCCGCTAGGATTGCTCTGCCCCACCGGTCAAGTTCCGAGCCAGCTACCTGCTTGAAACTGCACAATATGCTCACAAGCACCCTGTTCTTCACATGTAGAGGCAAGAAAGAGGCAGAATCGGTCTAATTCGGCCAGTCTGACAGTAAATGTGGTGGAGAGCAAAACAGCCGTTTCAGAGCGATAGGATGCTTTTTTGCACATTTCGACTTAAAAAGGCCCTGTCCTCACTGAATATTGAGCTGCAATGTGTGATTTGGATCAGGTTTTATCATTACAAGCTCGCATGGGATGTGTAATGAGGGAAAAAGCATGATTTTTATCCTCCACGAGAGGGGCCCTGACAGCGCCCCATTCATCCGGCTGAACGCGCACCCTCGCCGGCTTCCACTGCTCGGGCGAGCCGCTAGGATTGCTCTGCCCCACCGGTCCCGTTCCAAGCCAGCTACCTGCTGGAAACTGCACAATATGCTCACAAGCACCCTGTTCTTCACATGTAGAGGCAAGAAAGAGGCAGAATCGGTCTAATTCGGCCAGTCTGACAGTAAATGTGGTGGAGAGCAAAACAGCCGTTTCAGAGCGATAGGATGCTGTTTTGCACATTTCGACTTAAAAAGGCCCTGTCCTCACTGAATATTGAGCTGCAATGTGTGATTTGGATCAGGTTTTATCATTACAAGCTCGCATGGGATGTGTAATGAGGGAAAAAGCATGATTTTTATCCTCCACGAGAGGGGCCCTGACAGCGCCCCATTCATCCGGCTGAACGCGCACCCTCGCCGGCTTCCACTGCTCGGGCGAGCCGCTAGGATTGCTCTGCCCCACCGGTCCCGTTCCAAGCCAGCTACCTGCTGGAAACTGCACAATATGCTCACAAGCACCCTGTTCTTCACATGTAGAGGCAAGAAAGAGGCAGAATCGGTCTAATTCGGCCAGTCTGACAGTAAATGTGGTGGAGAGCAAAACAGCCGTTTCAGAGCGATAGGATGCTGTTTTGCACATTTCGACTTAAAAAGGCCCTGTCCTCACTGAATATTGAGCTGCAATGTGTGATTTGGATCAGGTTTTATCATTACAAGCTCGCATGGGATGTGTAATGAGGGAAAAAGCATGATTTTTATCCTCCACGAGAGGGGCCCTGACAGCGCCCCATTCATCCGGCTGAACGCGCACCCTCGCCGGCTTCCACTGCTCGGGCGAGCCGCTAGGATTGCTCTGCCCCACCGGTCCCGTTCCAAGCCAGCTACCTGCTGGAAACTGCACAATATGCTCACAAGCACCCTGTTCTTCACATGTAGAGGCAAGAAAGAGGCAGAATCGGTCTAATTCGGCCAGTCTGACAGTAAATGTGGTGGAGAGCAAAACAGCCGTTTCAGAGCGATAGGATGCTTTTTTGCACATTTCGACTTAAAAAGGCCCTGTCCTCACTGAATATTGAGCTGCAATGTGTGATTTGGATGAGGTTTTATCATTACAAGCTCGCATGGGATGTGTAATGAGGGAAAAAGCATGATTTTTATCCTCCACGAGAGGGGCCCTGACAGCGCCCCATTCATCCGGCTGAACGCGCACCCTCGCCGGCTTCCACTGCTCGGGCGAGCCGCTAGGATTGCTCTGCCCCACCGGTCCCGTTCCAAGCCAGCTACCTGCTGGAAACTGCACAATATGCTCACAAGCACCCTGTTCTTCACATGTAGAGGCAAGAAAGAGGCAGAATCGGTCTAATTCGGCCAGTCTGACAGTAAATGTGGTGGAGAGCAAAACAGCCGTTTCAGAGCGATAGGATGCTGTTTTGCACATTTCGACTTAAAAAGGCCCTGTCCTCACTGAATATTGAGCTGCAATGTGTGATTTGGATCAGGTTTTATCATTACAAGCTCGCATGGGATGTGTAATGAGGGAAAAAGCATGATTTTTATCCTCCACGAGAGGGGCCCTGACAGCGCCCCATTCATCCGGCTGAACGCGCACCCTCGCCGGCTTCCACTGCTCGGGCGAGCCGCTAGGATTGCTCTGCCCCACCGGTCCCGTTCCAAGCCAGCTACCTGCTGGAAACTGCACAATATGCTCACAAGCACCCTGTTCTTCACATGTAGAGGCAAGAAAGAGGCAGAATCGGTCTAATTCGGCCAGTCTGACAGTAAATGTGGTGGAGAGCAAAACAGCCGTTTCAGAGCGATAGGATGCTGTTTTGCACATTTCGACTTAAAAAGGCCCTGTCCTCACTGAATATTGAGCTGCAATGTGTGATTTGGATCAGGTTTTATCATTACAAGCTCGCATGGGATGTGTAATGAGGGAAAAAGCATGATTTTTATCCTCCACGAGAGGGGCCCTGACAGCGCCCCATTCATCCGGCTGAACGCGCACCCTCGCCGGCTTCCACTGCTCGGGCGAGCCGCTAGGATTGCTCTGCCCCACCGGTCCCGTTCCAAGCCAGCTACCTGCTGGAAACTGCACAATATGCTCACAAGCACCCTGTTCTTCACATGTAGAGGCAAGAAAGAGGCAGAATCGGTCTAATTCGGCCAGTCTGACAGTAAATGTGGTGGAGAGCAAAACAGCCGTTTCAGAGCGATAGGATGCTGTTTTGCACATTTCGACTTAAAAAGGCCCTGTCCTCACTGAATATTGAGCTGCAATGTGTGATTTGGATCAGGTTTTATCATTACAAGCTCGCATGGGATGTGTAATGAGGGAAAAAGCATGATTTTTATCCTCCACGAGAGGGGCCCTGACAGCGCCCCATTCATCCGGCTGAACGCGCACCCTCGCCGGCTTCCACTGCTCGGGCGAGCCGCTAGGATTGCTCTGCCCCACCGGTCCCGTTCCGAGCCAGCTACCTGCTGGAAACTGCACAATATGCTCACAAGCACCCTGTTCTTCACATGTAGAGGCAAGAAAGAGGCAGAATCGGTCTAATTCGGCCAGTCTGACAGTAAATGTGGTGGAGAGCAAAACAGCCGTTTCAGAGCGATAGGATGCTGTTTTGCACATTTCGACTTAAAAAGGCCCTGTCCTCACTGAATATTGATCTGCAATGTGTGATTTGGATGAGGTTTTATCATTACAAGCTCGCATGGGATGTGTAATGAGGGAAAAAGCATGATTTTTATCCTCCACGAGAGGGGCCCTGACAGCGCCCCATTCATCCGGCTGAACGCGCACCCTCGCCGGCTTCCACTGCTCGGGCGAGCCGCTAGGATTGCTCTGCCCCACCGGTCCCGTTCCAAGCCAGCTACCTGCTGGAAACTGCACAATATGCTCACAAGCACCCTGTTCTTCACATGTAGAGGCAAGAAAGAGGCAGAATCGGTCTAATTCGGCCAGTCTGACAGTAAATGTGGTGGAGAGCAAAACAGCCGTTTCAGAGCGATAGGATGCTGTTTTGCACATTTCGACTTAAAAAGGCCCTGTCCTCACTGAATATTGAGCTGCAATGTGTGATTTGGATGAGGTTTTATCATTACAAGCTCGCATGGGATGTGTAATGAGGGAAAAAGCATGATTTTTATCCTCCACGAGAGGGGCCCTGACAGCGCCCCATTCATCCGGCTGAACGCGCACCCTCGCCGGCTTCCACTGCTCGGGCGAGCCGCTAGGATTGCTCTGCCCCACCGGTCCCGTTCCGAGCCAGCTACCTGCTGGAAACTGCACAATATGCTCACAAGCACCCTGTTCTTCACATGTAGAGGCAAGAAAGAGGCAGAATCGGTCTAATTCGGCCAGTCTGACAGTAAATGTGGTGGAGAGCAAAACAGCCGTTTCAGAGCGATAGGATGCTGTTTTGCACATTTCGACTTAAAAAGGCCCTGTCCTCACTGAATATTGATCTGCAATGTGTGATTTGGATGAGGTTTTATCATTACAAGCTCGCATGGGATGTGTAATGAGGGAAAAAGCATGATTTTTATCCTCCACGAGAGGGGCCCTGACAGCGCCCCATTCATCCGGCTGAACGCGCACCCTCGCCGGCTTCCACTGCTCGGGCGAGCCGCTAGGATTGCTCTGCCCCACCGGTCCCGTTCCGAGCCAGCTACCTGCTGGAAACTGCACAATATGCTCACAAGCACCCTGTTCTTCACATGTAGAGGCAAGAAAGAGGCAGAATCGGTCTAATTCGGCCAGTCTGACAGTAAATGTGGTGGAGAGCAAAACAGCCGTTTCAGAGCGATAGGATGCTGTTTTGCACATTTCGACTTAAAAAGGCCCTGTCCTCACTGAATATTGAGCTGCAATGTGTGATTTGGATCAGGTTTTATCATTACAAGCTCGCATGGGATGTGTAATGAGGGAAAAAGCATGATTTTTATCCTCCACGAGAGGGGCCCTGACAGCGCCCCATTCATCCGGCTGAACGCGCACCCTCGCCGGCTTCCACTGCTCGGGCGAGCCGCTAGGATTGCTCTGCCCCACCGGTCCCGTTCCGAGCCAGCTACCTGCTGGAAACTGCACAATATGCTCACAAGCACCCTGTTCTTCACATGTAGAGGCAAGAAAGAGGCAGAATCGGTCTAATTCGGCCAGTCTGACAGTAAATGTGGTGGAGAGCAAAACAGCCGTTTCAGAGCGATAGGATGCTGTTTTGCACATTTCGACTTAAAAAGGCCCTGTCCTCACTGAATATTGAGCTGCAATGTGTGATTTGGATCAGGTTTTATCATTACAAGCTCGCATGGGATGTGTAATGAGGGAAAAAGCATGATTTTTATCCTCCACGAGAGGGGCCCTGACAGCGCCCCATTCATCCGGCTGAACGCGCACCCTCGCCGGCTTCCACTGCTCGGGCGAGCCGCTAGGATTGCTCTGCCCCACCTGTCCCGTTCCAAGCCAGCTACCTGCTGGAAACTGCACAATATGCTCACAAGCACCCTGTTCTTCACATGTAGAGGCAAGAAAGAGGCAGAATCGGTCTAATTCGGCCAGTCTGACAGTAAATGTGGTGGAGAGCAAAACAGCCATTTCAGAGCGATAGGATGCTGTTTTGCACATTTCGACTTAAAAAGGCCCTGTCCTCACTGAATATTGAGCTGCAATGTGTGATTTGGATCAGGTTTTATCATTACAAGCTCGCATGGGATGTGTAATGAGGGAAAAAGCATGATTTTTATCCTCCACGAGAGGGGCCCTGACAGCGCCCCATTCATCCGGCTGAACGCGCACCCTCGCCGGCTTCCACTGCTCGGGCGAGCCGCTAGGATTGCTCTGCCCCACCGGTCCCGTTCCAAGCCAGCTACCTGCTGGAAACTGCACAATATGCTCACAAACACCCTGTTCTTCACATGTAGAGGCAAGAAAGAGGCAGAATCGGTCTAATTCGGCCAGTCTGACAGTAAATGTGGTGGAGAGCAAAACAGCCGTTTCAGAGCGATAGGATGCTGTTTTGCACATTTCGACTTAAAAAGGCCCTGTCCTCACTGAATATTGAGCTGCAATGTGTGATTTGGATCAGGTTTTATCATTACAAGCTCGCATGGGATGTGTAATGAGGGAAAAAGCATGATTTTTATCCTCCACGAGAGGGGCCCTGACAGCGCCCCATTCATCCGGCTGAACGCGCACCCTCGCCGGCTTCCACTGCTCGGGCGAGCCGCTAGGATTGCTCTGCCCCACCGGTCCCGTTCCAAGCCAGCTACCTGCTGGAAACTGCACAATATGCTCACAAGCACCCTGTTCTTCACATGTAGAGGCAAGAAAGAGGCAGAATCGGTCTAATTCGGCCAGTCTGACAGTAAATGTGGTGGAGAGCAAAACAGCCGTTTCAGAGCGATAGGATGCTGTTTTGCACATTTCGACTTAAAAAGGCCCTGTCCTCACTGAATATTGAGCTGCAATGTGTGATTTGGATCAGGTTTTATCATTACAAGCTCGCATGGGATGTGTAATGAGGGAAAAAGCATGATTTTTATCCTCCACGAGAGGGGCCCTGACAGCGCCCCATTCATCCGGCTGAACGCGCACCCTCGCCGGCTTCCACTGCTCGGGCGAGCCGCTAGGATTGCTCTGCCCCACCGGTCCCGTTCCAAGCCAGCTACCTGCTGGAAACTGCACAATATGCTCACAAGCACCCTGTTCTTCACATGTAGAGGCAAGAAAGAGGCAGAATCGGTCTAATTCGGCCAGTCTGACAGTAAATGTGGTGGAGAGCAAAACAGCCGTTTCAGAGCGATAGGATGCTGTTTTGCACATTTCGACTTAAAAAGGCCCTGTCCTCACTGAATATTGAGCTGCAATGTGTGATTTGGATCAGGTTTTATCATTACAAGCTCGCATGGGATGTGTAATGAGGGAAAAAGCATGATTTTTATCCTCCACGAGAGGGGCCCTGACAGCGCCCCATTCATCCGGCTGAACGCGCACCCTCGCCGGCTTCCACTGCTCGGGCGAGCCGCTAGGATTGCTCTGCCCCACCGGTCCCGTTCCAAGCCAGCTACCTGCTTGAAACTGCACAATATGCTCACAAGCACCCTGTTCTTCACATGTAGAGGCAAGAAAGAGGCAGAATCGGTCTAATTCGGCCAGTCTGACAGTAAATGTGGTGGAGAGCAAAACAGCCGTTTCAGAGCGATAGGATGCTTTTTTGCACATTTCGACTTAAAAAGGCCCTGTCCTCACTGAATATTGAGCTGCAATGTGTGATTTGGATGAGGTTTTATCATTACAAGCTCGCATGGGATGTGTAATGAGGGAAAAAGCATGATTTTTATCCTCCACGAGAGGGGCCCTGACAGCGCCCCATTCATCCGGCTGAACGCGCACCCTCGCCGGCTTCCACTGCTCGGGCGAGCCGCTAGGATTGCTCTGCCCCACCGGTCCCGTTCCAAGCCAGCTACCTGCTGGAAACTGCACAATATGCTCACAAGCACCCTGTTCTTCACATGTAGAGGCAAGAAAGAGGCAGAATCGGTCTAATTCGGCCAGTCTGACAGTAAATGTGGTGGAGAGCAAAACAGCCGTTTCAGAGCGATAGGATGCTTTTTTGCACATTTCGACTTAAAAAGGCCCTGTCCTCACTGAATATTGAGCTGCAATGTGTGATTTGGATGAGGTTTTATCATTACAAGCTCGCATGGGATGTGTAATGAGGGAAAAAGCATGATTTTTATCCTCCACGAGAGGGGCCCTGACAGCGCCCCATTCATCCGGCTGAACGCGCACCCTCGCCGGCTTCCACTGCTCGGGCGAGCCGCTAGGATTGCTCTGCCCCACCGGTCCCGTTCCGAGCCAGCTACCTGCTGGAAACTGCACAATATGCTCACAAGCACCCTGTTCTTCACATGTAGAGGCAAGAAAGAGGCAGAATCGGTCTAATTCGGCCAGTCTGACAGTAAATGTGGTGGAGAGCAAAACAGCCGTTTCAGAGCGATAGGATGCTGTTTTGCACATTTCGACTTAAAAAGGCCCTGTCCTCACTGAATATTGAGCTGCAATGTGTGATTTGGATCAGGTTTTATCATTACAAGCTCGCATGGGATGTGTAATGAGGGAAAAAGCATGATTTTTATCCTCCACGAGAGGGGCCCTGACAGCGCCCCATTCATCCGGCTGAACGCGCACCCTCGCCGGCTTCCACTGCTCGGGCGAGCCGCTAGGATTGCTCTGCCCCACCGGTCCCGTTCCAAGCCAGCTACCTGCTGGAAACTGCACAATATGCTCACAAGCACCCTGTTCTTCACATGTAGAGGCAAGAAAGAGGCAGAATCGGTCTAATTCGGCCAGTCTGACAGTAAATGTGGTGGAGAGCAAAACAGCCGTTTCAGAGCGATAGGATGCTGTTTTGCACATTTCGACTTAAAAAGGCCCTGTCCTCACTGAATATTGAGCTGCAATGTGTGATTTGGATCAGGTTTTATCATTACAAGCTCGCATGGGATGTGTAATGAGGGAAAAAGCATGATTTTTATCCTCCACGAGAGGGGCCCTGACAGCGCCCCATTCATCCGGCTGAACGCGCACCCTCGCCAGCTTCCACTGCTCGGGCGAGCCGCTAGGATTGCTCTGCCCCACCGGTCCCGTTCCAAGCCAGCTACCTGCTGGAAACTGCACAATATGCTCACAAGCACCCTGTTCTTCACATGTAGAGGCAAGAAAGAGGCAGAATCGGTCTAATTCGGCCAGTCTGACAGTAAATGTGGTGGAGAGCAAAACAGCCGTTTCAGAGCGATAGGATGCTGTTTTGCACATTTCGACTTAAAAAGGCCCTGTCCTCACTGAATATTGAGCTGCAATGTGTGATTTGGATCAGGTTTTATCATTACAAGCTCGCATGGGATGTGTAATGAGGGAAAAAGCATGATTTTTATCCTCCACGAGAGGGGCCCTGACAGCGCCCCATTCATCCGGCTGAACGCGCACCCTCGCCGGCTTCCACTGCTCGGGCGAGCCGCTAGGATTGCTCTGCCCCACCGGTCCCGTTCCAAGCCAGCTACCTGCTTGAAACTGCACAATATGCTCACAAGCACCCTGTTCTTCACATGTAGAGGCAAGAAAGAGGCAGAATCGGTCTAATTCGGCCAGTCTGACAGTAAATGTGGTGGAGAGCAAAACAGCCGTTTCAGAGCGATAGGATGCTTTTTTGCACATTTCGACTTAAAAAGGCCCTGTCCTCACTGAATATTGAGCTGCAATGTGTGATTTGGATGAGGTTTTATCATTACAAGCTCGCATGGGATGTGTAATGAGGGAAAAAGCATGATTTTTATCCTCCACGAGAGGGGCCCTGACAGCGCCCCATTCATCCGGCTGAACGCGCACCCTCGCCGGCTTCCACTGCTCGGGCGAGCCGCTAGGATTGCTCTGCCCCACCGGTCCCGTTCCGAGCCAGCTACCTGCTGGAAACTGCACAATATGCTCACAAGCACCCTGTTCTTCACATGTAGAGGCAAGAAAGAGGCAGAATCGGTCTAATTCGGCCAGTCTGACAGTAAATGTGGTGGAGAGCAAAACAGCCGTTTCAGAGCGATAGGATGCTGTTTTGCACATTTCGACTTAAAAAGGCCCTGTCCTCACTGAATATTGAGCTGCAATGTGTGATTTGGATGAGGTTTTATCATTACAAGCTCGCATGGGATGTGTAATGAGGGAAAAAGCATGATTTTTATCCTCCACGAGAGGGGCCCTGACAGCGCCCCATTCATCCGGCTGAACGCGCACCCTCGCCGGCTTCCACTGCTCGGGCGAGCCGCTAGGATTGCTCTGCCCCACCGGTCCCGTTCCGAGCCAGCTACCTGCTGGAAACTGCACAATATGCTCACAAGCACCCTGTTCTTCACATGTAGAGGCAAGAAAGAGGCAGAATCGGTCTAATTCGGCCAGTCTGACAGTAAATGTGGTGGAGAGCAAAACAGCCGTTTCAGAGCGATAGGATGCTGTTTTGCACATTTCGACTTAAAAAGGCCCTGTCCTCACTGAATATTGAGCTGCAATGTGTGATTTGGATGAGGTTTTATCATTACAAGCTCGCATGGGATGTGTAATGAGGGAAAAAGCATGATTTTTATCCTCCACGAGAGGGGCCCTGACAGCGCCCCATTCATCCGGCTGAACGCGCACCCTCGCCGGCTTCCACTGCTCGGGCGAGCCGCTAGGATTGCTCTGCCCCACCGGTCCCGTTCCGAGCCAGCTACCTGCTGGAAACTGCACAATATGCTCACAAGCACCCTGTTCTTCACATGTAGAGGCAAGAAAGAGGCAGAATCGGTCTAATTCGGCCAGTCTGACAGTAAATGTGGTGGAGAGCAAAACAGCCGTTTCAGAGCGATAGGATGCTGTTTTGCACATTTCGACTTAAAAAGGCCCTGTCCTCACTGAATATTGAGCTGCAATGTGTGATTTGGATCAGGTTTTATCATTACAAGCTCGCATGGGATGTGTAATGAGGGAAAAAGCATGATTTTTATCCTCCACGAGAGGGGCCCTGACAGCGCCCCATTCATCCGGCTGAACGCGCACCCTCGCCGGCTTCCACTGCTCGGGCGAGCCGCTAGGATTGCTCTGCCCCACCGGTCCCGTTCCAAGCCAGCTACCTGCTGGAAACTGCACAATATGCTCACAAGCACCCTGTTCTTCACATGTAGAGGCAAGAAAGAGGCAGAATCGGTCTAATTCGGCCAGTCTGACAGTAAATGTGGTGGAGAGCAAAACAGCCGTTTCAGAGCGATAGGATGCTGTTTTGCACATTTCGACTTAAAAAGGCCCTGTCCTCACTGAATATTGAGCTGCAATGTGTGATTTGGATCAGGTTTTATCATTACAAGCTCGCATGGGATGTGTAATGAGGGAAAAAGCATGATTTTTATCCTCCACGAGAGGGGCCCTGACAGCGCCCCATTCATCCGGCTGAACGCGCACCCTCGCCGGCTTCCACTGCTCGGGCGAGCCGCTAGGATTGCTCTGCCCCACCGGTCCCGTTCCGAGCCAGCTACCTGCTGGAAACTGCACAATATGCTCACAAGCACCCTGTTCTTCACATGTAGAGGCAAGAAAGAGGCAGAATCGGTCTAATTCGGCCAGTCTGACAGTAAATGTGGTGGAGAGCAAAACAGCCGTTTCAGAGCGATAGGATGCTGTTTTGCACATTTCGACTTAAAAAGGCCCTGTCCTCACTGAATATTGAGCTGCAATGTGTGATTTGGATCAGGTTTTATCATTACAAGCTCGCATGGGATGTGTAATGAGGGAAAAAGCATGATTTTTATCCTCCACGAGAGGGGCCCTGACAGCGCCCCATTCATCCGGCTGAACGCGCACCCTCGCCGGCTTCCACTGCTCGGGCGAGCCGCTAGGATTGCTCTGCCCCACCGGTCCCGTTCCGAGCCAGCTACCTGCTGGA
>NW_028181464.1:0-3000 GCF_963514085.1 Chelon labrosus
TCAATGAACCTCTGGACAGAAGGTTTCCAGAGCAAGGAGCCTTTGCCTCCATTTGCATCAGTATCCTTGATCAAATCTGCAAGGTAAACAGGTTTAAAACCTGATGGGGGATATTAAACTTGCAGATTGAGCATGACTCCCTCTCCCCAGACTTGTCTGGAGCTCGGGGCTGGTGTTTGGGCTTCTGAATTTGACTCTGGCTGCTCAGAGCAAGGACGTGGCACAGTGAGCCAGCCCTGAGCGGCCATACTTTCATGGTCGGTTTCCATTTAAATATCTGACTGACAGGGAACATGGCGCCATTAAGGCGTCCCGAGGGCTCAGCACGAGTGGAGGAAATGGGCAGATAAAACCCCCCAGGGGAGAGGAGGGGGTGAGAGAAGGGCCACGCTGCCTACAAAGCCTTTAACAGTGGGATCTGCTCTTAAAACCGTATAGGCACCACTCCATCCATTGAATCCGCTCTCCATCCGCACCCAAAACAACCTTGTCTCTCTGGAACAAAAGCAGGATTTATCTTGCATGACTTACAGCCCCTACCTAACTTTCTTCCTCTGTTAGCAGTATGAGGTCATATAGCATGTGTGTGTGTGCATGGGTGAGTGTCTGTTCACCTAAAACAGTATAAGATTCATCCAAGCCTCTACATTAACTGTCAAACATTTAATACGCACAGCGCTACACCAAAGCGACACCACATCTTAGTCAACACATTGAACATGAAAGCAACAAAGATAATAATTTGTAGCTTATTTATCAGACTAGAAAGATGAGAATGAGGAAATTATGTGACTGCCTTAGAATGCATGTATAAACCTGCACCTACTGTATATCATGGTTAAAACAGGGGGAACTGTCTTGTTGTGGTTGTTGTGGGTCTCTGTCTTATGTTGGTCCTATCTTATTAAGTGTTGGCTACCACACTGGTGGTAACTATGCTGAGCTCCAGTCGGTTGGGTCCAAAATCTTGACTATGAATACTTCCAGGCCTAGAGGTTAAGTGGCTGTCAGAATAGGTGTAACACAGCAGCGAGTGGCTCTGACACATAGACACAAATGAGCAAAGCCAACAAGCCAGAAGGCTGACCAGCCAGACGAGTCAGTGGCACCATCCAGGCCGAGAGAGGTAGAGAGAGAGAGTCTGCCAGTACATACTTTCACCTCTTCACTTTCCACAGTTCAGCTTTCAGATGCTGCACTCTCCCCCTACTTCCACCTCCGTGCCACCATCCACACTGCCAGGCCCAATAAGGGTCAAGTCTCTGGCTTCTTCTTAAGGAGCTCATTTGCATCCCCCCGGCAAACAGCCAGTCAGTGCTTGTTCAAAGAGGCCGCTAATCCAATCAGATTGCTCAACTGTGAGGCCTTATCGCCGCGGACACCAGCATCTGCAGAAACCACATCACAGGGCATCACAGAGCTGCTGGTTGTGACTGGTGGAGACAGAGAGTCAGAGGGAAGTAGGCATCACAAGGCTTCAACCCAGCTCCCAGTTAGCCAGAAGTGACAGTCAGAGAGCAGCGAAGGCTTAAGCCACACTTCCCATGTTATAACTGCTGCCCTAGGAACGGCACAGATACATATTGGGTGTGAAGTATAAATTAGACTGGTAGGATTTCATCTTTATCTACTGTATATATATAATTAAATATATATAATGTCAAAATGTAATGTAAAAGTAAATGCCAAAAGGTCTATACAACAACATACTTGACCAATGTATTCCAGGTCCACATAAGAAATAAAAAGTTCAGCTAAATAATAAAAAAGTGAAGATGAATCATTAAAAAAAAGAGAAGGCACCTTGAAAGCACACACACACACACACACAAAAGGCACAGTATAACCCAAATGATTGGGCATAAGAACTGATGTATATGCCCTTCAGCCCCAAAGGGACGCAGACAAACCTTGCTCGTGTAGGTTAATGTCTAACACATAAACACACACAGAGCCGTATCACCAGAACAACAGCAGCCACCGGAGTAAAAAAAAAACACAGTTTGTTCATTCAGAGGTGATCTGACTACGTGAGTGACTTTGCATCCAGGGACACGGCTGGACATAAAGGGACACGGGGGGATGTAAAGGTACAAGGGGATGGAGAAACCAACTTGGCCGTCCTTGCATACAGTCCCACAGAGACCAGAGTCTCATCCGTCTCTCCTTCTACAATTCTGCTCCCTGTGTTATTTTTTTCTATTCTACATCCTCTCCCGTCTGCTCTCCTCCTACTCTCCTGTTCCGTCTTCCCGTCCTCCCTCTCTACCCCTTGCAGTTTGTTCCCTGCTCCGCCACCCCCCCGCCCGTCCCCATTGTCTCACCCTCACACTTGCTCTCGACCCCACTAGTGTCACTATTAGCAGCATCACACCGGGATCACATGGCTGCTGAGGATACGGAGGCTGAGTCAATGGAGCGTGACACACAAAGACATCCATATACCCCCATCGCCACCGCTTCCTCCTACTCCCTCCTCTCAATAATTCTCTCTCCGTCTTTTCCCATCCCTTCCTGATCATTAGCTTGGAATGCAGCCAAATTGGATTTAACCGGCCAGACCGGTGTTTTTTCAAACATATCCCCGTGCTTTCCTTTGTATCAGCTCAACGCATAAAAAATTTAAAAATATTAAATCACTCTTCCTAATCCTACTGCTCTTTGTCCCAGTCTTGGCAGACTATTAGGCCCGGAGCAAGGAGTCAGAGAGGTGAGACAGGTGAGAGGAGGAGGCAGAGGTGGATCTATAACAGCTCTCCAAACCGAGTGCTGCTCCAGGAGAGGCAGCTATGGATTCAACCCAGTCCTCTCTTTTCTCTTACTCTCTCCTTTTGTGTCCGAGGGTGTGAGGGTGAATGTGTACAGCGTGTTTGCGAGAGGCAGTAGTGCGTATATGTATGTGTGTGTGCGTGTGTGTGGGAGTCTGCAGTCTGTGCATGTGATAAGCCGGTGGTAGTAGTGGTCCTATGAGGGACCTAAGGCCCTGTTCTCCTGATTAGT